>NW_009185833.1:0-9149 GCF_000690835.1 Fulmarus glacialis
AAAAAGTCTTCTGATGCCTAGATTGCTTGTTTAAAAAAAAAACAACACACACACAAGAAAACATCTAAAATAGATTTTTTTTTCTTTTCTGGTGATGCGGTACTGATACAGCATAGAGTGCTGAAGTCACAAATATCATTTGCTGCAATGGAAGGAGTACCAAGACAGGATGTTCATAGAGGAGGTAAGAAAAGAATTTTGTCATGTCATCCACTCCTGTTGAGACTAGCACACATCCATGTGAAGTGTATTTGGGCTGCTAAATGCATTTTTTTCTAAACATGCACTTTTTCCAAACATGCACCTCCTATCTCTTAAAACTTAGCTTAAAATTATTTGTCTTAACTTAAGCAGGTAATTCATATCTAGGTGTACATTACACAATTATCTGAGTTTACTACAGCATTAACTTTAACATCTTATAAGTCACTGCTCAGGAGATCATTTGAAAATTTAATGACGATTGCTGCATATAAAGGATACTGAACAGCAATTGTCCTTTAGAAGAGATGCGTGTATTTACTTTAT
This sequence comes from Fulmarus glacialis, assembly GCF_000690835.1. Taxonomy (NCBI): domain Eukaryota; kingdom Metazoa; phylum Chordata; class Aves; order Procellariiformes; family Procellariidae; genus Fulmarus; species Fulmarus glacialis. The sequence goes on from NW_009185833.1 coordinate 529, forward strand.
CATAAGGAAAGTCAGATATAAAACACACCTATTGCCTGTTTTAATTTTCACTTTCACTGAAAATTGTCCCTTATAGTCACAGAAAAACAAGCTTTTAAAAGTTGTGATTGAAAGAAGAGAAAAAAAAATTAAGAAACCAAATTAAAAAAAAAATATACCTCATCATGCATATGCATTCCATTGAAGAAAAAAATCTATAGATAGTTTAAACACATTTTATGGATGTAAATTCTCATGTGCAAAAGCTGTAGCTTATAATCAAATACAGACTACAGTGAAACTAAGTGCCACATTATCTGCAAACAGAATTACAATGACCATTAAACAATCAGTCATGATAAAGCATAGACTAGGAAAAATGTTAATGGAGGTCCATTTTCTTGAGAGTCCTCAGGCAGACACTTAGGTCTAGTTACAGACTTTGTGCTTAGAAAGGGGAAGGGACTTTTTCCTCAGCCAATGTACCTGCTGTGGTTTACAATGCCCCAGAGGAGGCTTATGGGGAAAAGTAACAGGCAGTCATTAGAAAGAGTATTGGAGCTAACAGCACCTTTCCTGCACTCTGATAGGGAAGGTGCCTTTACCGCAGTCTTTCCCCTGCTCTTCCAAACAATACAGCTTTGTTTTGCCCTCCATTCAGGTCAGCCATTAAGCCACAGACTGTGGCACCAAATCTGTAAGGATCTGTAGGGCCCCAGAGGACAGTAGTTTTCACAAAATGTTGTTAGCATATTGGAGGTCATTACATGCATCTAAAACCGAGAAGATTCATGTAGGCTTTTTACTAAATCCTCTGGTCTTTGTGTTGTCATCTCTCTCCAGTTCTATTATGTTTCAGAAAGCAAAGCAAAACAAAACTCTATAACGTGTTCTCAGATTCTTTCAAAATGCTGAAAATCTTTGTCATCTAGCAATTTGAAGAGTAGTTACACTTATTTACTATACTAACACTCTTAAGTAGGCCACAGAGACCACTCCTATGTGGAGAGGTTACAGCTAACAAATTTGAGCACCAACTGCCAGTTTTCCACAAAACACAGGTGTTCCCTCACTGTTCTGAGACTTTGAAAGTCCCTTGATCTCACCTATAAACTTGCTACTGCTGCTATGCTATAATTTCCCACACATCTCCGAAAACACCAGCAGTATATGTGCAAAGAGGCAATACGGTTTGGAAAGATTCCCAGCGGATCCATCACTCTAACTTAGTGGCATTCCAACCTCGCAAAAGGACATGAAAAAGTAATGTGGAATGGCTGTACCTTCATTTTCTAACCTAAGGATTTGTAATAATTTAACAGCAGGTTGCTGGAGCTATTTGCTTACTTGCAGAAGGACAGACAGTTAATTGTCACTTTTTCCTCATCTCGCTCTATTTATTTCAGTTGATTTCTCTCAGATAGTCACTGAAAATTTACATTAGGGTGATTAGATCCTCTAATCTTTGCTCAGTTAAAACTCATACAAACTTTGACATGGTCATTTAACAGTCCCATACTGAAATTCAATGTAAGATAAGTACATATGTCCAAACAGAAATGTTTTAGATGCATTTCTTCCAAATTTAACAAAATAATTCTGCTCATAATTGGTTTCAGTGGGACTACATATGGAATGATGTAGCATTGGCACCAGATGCAGGTTCATTGTATTTGAGAGCTTCTATGCCACTCTTCATTGAGCTGTCATTATGTAGTATCTTATCTCTAGTAGGTTATTTAATGGGTGCAGACTGGTGTGTGTGATGTCTGTTGTTGTCTATCAAAGATAATCTGCAATACGTATTTCCCTCAGGTTATATCTGAGAATGTTGTGGGTTATTGTTCTTATTTTTAATCTCTCAAAATAAATTTAATGAAAATTATACAAAACAACGTACAAAAACTTACATCAATTAATTTAATAAATAAGTTCTAAAGCAAATGACTCATCTTGGTTTTGGAAAAAGACATGCCTATAGGGAAAAAAAGGAGCATTTTTGTGTATCCTCAAAATGCTGTAAATGATTGAACCACTTCAGAATTGCAATTGCAGTGAGAAACCCCCGAGGTGCTTCTAGACACTAGTGCCCTTCAGTGCATAGACTGACCACTGCAACCCTTGAAATTTGCATCATTCCTCTCCTATTACTAAAAAATCTGTTCACTCCTTTGATAGTGAGTTTATTAGCTTTACTTCAGAGGAGGCTAACTAATATATCATTTTACAGAAATTCTTCTGGTATTTGAGATTTTAGATAATCCTATTGTCAAAAAGTAAATTAATGTTATTACCTAGTAACTGCTCTTTTCCCAACCCTCTGTAGAATTTCATGTCGGAAAGTAGGCTCTGACAATGCTCCACAACTACCTAGCAATTTTGAAGAAACTGAAGGAAAAAAAAGGAAGTTAAATTACACTTTTTCAAAAATATCCTATGCGGGAAAGAAAGGTTAGAAAATTGAGGACTTATTTCATTTCATGCTTACTGTTTGTATGGTCTGTTACTAAGTGACGTGGGAAAAAAAAAAACAGAACTAATTGGTAGAATTAAAAGTTTATGTACTTCATAATCCCTTCCACAGGTAACAAGTTAAAACTGTTGATATGAAACTCAGAAGAAAGCCCACTTGTAGTTTTCTGATTTTATCTTGTGACATTTATGTCACTGTACCCTGCGTAGAGAAAACTTCTAACGGTCACCTTTCTCCCAGAACTCCTGGTATACCAAACAGAATGTAATTTTGATTGCTTCTTTCCCGATCTATAAATTTTGATTGGAAAGAGGTGTTTTCTTTTTCTGATGACAGAGAAAAAAAGGGCATTACCTAGGTAAAAAAAAGGTGTTACCTGAGAAAGACAGTGTAGCTAGAGTCACTCAAACTTACAGTTTGGCAGCTTGTCAAGAATCTTATGTATGTTGCAAGACTGAATGAGAAAAGCAGAACTTGCTGACATTGCCATCTCAGCAACTACAAGAACAGACAATTTTGTTCACTTTTGTCTTATTTTCCTTTGTCCATTACACTTTGTATTCTAACTGCTGCCTTGAGAGCAGTCAATCATAATTTTCCCAAGGCATTGTCATATACACAACAGCCAAGTACACTGATAACAGTACTAAAGTTAATTTTGTTTTAGTCAATTTAGGAATGCTGCCACACTAGATTAGACCATTTATCTATTTAATCTGGCAGCACGCTTCTAGCAATGGGTAATGTCTGTTGTAAAAGAATGTTCTCATGCTGCAAAAAGCCAAGTGTGAATTGCTACTTTCGCATGAGAAACAATTCTTTCATTACCAGTACAATGACTACCCTCTGTCTAAAAGAATGACATTTTAATGTCTTTGGCACAAACTCTGTGGTTCTTCATCAAGGCAAACTAACTTATAATTAGTGTTTGACCTAACGACCAGCCAAAACAAATTTCATCATTTGAAAGATGAAAGTAAAAGCTGTGCTAATAACAGAAACATCCTTAGTTACTAATCTAGTTTCTGAGATGGAGGAACTGGCATCTACCATGCTTTTAGTATCCTGTAACTCAGAAAAAGCAAGCATGTGAAATTATACCGGTTAGATTTGAAAAGGTTTGTAAGAAAAAATTCCATATGATGCATAGAATTTATTCCTCTGAGTAAAGAAACTTCATTATTTTACATGTTTAAGGGAAAACATGTGTTCTTCTAGGTTAGGCATAAAACCGAAATCTGGTTGCCAGATTTCTCATTGAAAATAGCCAGAACACTAGCCTCTAGTCTGTGCAGTCACTGCTGCCACTCTAACTGAAGATAAGCAGTTAGCAACAAAAGCTTTCTGCCATCAGGTGCCCTTTCAATTTCCATCTCTATCCTTCCCATCATCTGCTATCTGGCATCCGTGTTTCTGCTCCCCAGCTGACATAGTGAAACAGCTGGACAATGATGTGGAGAGTAAGACAGAAATATGGGTGACAAGCCATTTTTCCACCTAGTGACTTCACCTGCAACATCAAAAGAGCTAGAAGTTGGTGGGTTCAGAAAAACTGAAGAAGTACTATGCTGTATGGCTTTTAATAAGGAACCTAGGGTTTGAACTTGCAACACAAAAATCCCATATTGTATGGGATGGCAGCTGGACAATGATGTGGAGAGTAAGACAGAAATATGGGTGACAAGCCATTTTTCCACCTAGTGACTTCACCTGCAACATCAAAAGAGCTAGAAGTTGGTGGGTTCAGAAAAACTGAAGAAGTACTATGCTGTATGGCTTTTAATAAGGAACCTAGGGTTTGAACTTGCAACACAAAAATCCCATATTGTATGGGATGGCTGGAAACTCCAATGGAAAGACAATCCAGAAAGGATGTTGTAAAGGATGCTTTCATTGGAGAAAATTAGAAATCCTATAGAGAAAGCATAAATTTCATAACCAAGCTTTTTCTTACAGTTTTGCAGTCCTATACTAGCTGGTCAGGGAAATAAACAATATTGAAAGGAAAAATTGTTTTCCAAATCCTATCACTGCATTTATGTTTCTGAGTCACCACTAAAAACATGTTTAACCTACACAAGAAAAATGATATCATGAAAAACATTAACAATTTTATCACCTATTTTCTGACCAAAATAAACCTGAGGATGTATCCTAAACTGTGTACAAACACCTAATAACCATTAAATTACAGTAGTTTTCTTTATACTAATGAGGATATTCCATCTTAGTTAATCTGTTTCATGTAATGCCAAAAAAATTCTTGTAAAAATATTGTCCAAGTTCTAAAATCTGTTTCTTTGTGAATTTGCATACAAGCATAAAAAGCCTGTAACAGTGGACTTGATGTAAAATTTGGGAAGAACATCTCAAATGCATTGTACTTCTGTAACAGTTCCTTTCAACTTTTTAAAATAACAAAGTTTGTGAAAGGATATACGTGGCTTTAACTGACAGGTTCTTCTTAGTATAATGATCTTAAAGACATATTATGAGCTTCTCTCTGCATAGTTATCAATATATGCCAAATTTCTCTTTGACCTTCCTCTATTCATTTCTAGTTATCTTTCTGCTTTTTAAAGTACTGCCTCATGTTTCTTATGCATTTAGGGAGTTAATCTTTACTGTTTCCAATTATTTTCCAGTGAAGTGCAGTACTTGAAGTAATGTGCATAATCACAACACTCATTTATTTTTAAAGAATTTTACTAGTGCAACTGAACTTTTGAACTCAGATGTTGATTATTTGGAAATTCTTCACTGAGGTAATTTGGCTTTATAAAAAGCTACCAGCAGTGTTTCAATAGTAAAGAATTTCTGTAATAGTCTAACCAGTTAGTTTTAACATTAAAAATTGTATGAAAAACTAGGATATCAAAGTTTAACAAGCAATGTGCTGTCTGCTATTTTCTTTCTTTTCTGTTCTACTAATACTTTTCAGTCCTTTTCATAATACTTCTCTGACAGACAGCTTGCTTCTCATTTCTATGCTTGCCCACTCAGAATGACACTTTTTGTAAACTGGCGATTTAAACTCCATTATTATTCTGCATTAAACTGCTGCAGAATGCCAGTCAGGCATTATGATTTTTTTCAGTCCAGCTGTGCTGAACTACAAGTAGATATGAAGTAATTGACCTTGTTGTTCACTGAATTGTACAATGCTTTGCTACCTACTGTTTTGTGCCACTCACTTCATTTCATGTATCTTCACAAGTCATGACCTTTATGGTGGATATTACTCTCCAACACAGACAAAAACCTCCTTTACAAAAGTAAAACATTAACCATGATCAGCACAACATTTTGGCAACAGAGGGGCCAAGCAAACTTGCAGTACTAAGATTAGAGATTCTAGATGAGATTTTTCCAACAGAGGCAAAGAAAAGAAGAATTGCTTTTATGAAAATAAACACTTGAAAATCTCCAGTAGACAAGTTAATCCTTCCTATTCTCTCAGAAAGACATGATGTTTTCTTTTGTAGTTGGGAAAACTAGGCATATTGAATGTACTACTCAGAACAATTAAAAAAAAAAAAAAAGAGAAGAGAAAAAAATTGGTAGAAGCAGTCCAGTTGGCTAAATTCTACAGAATTACCACAGGATTTAATTTAGCCTTAGAGAATTGCTAATCCCTTTCAATAGTAGAGACTGTTAAAAATATAAATCCATAGTTTATTAAATAAAGCCAACCACTTACATGCATATTTTATTTTAATTCTAACAGAGGGAACAATTCTAGGAGCTAGAATGGAAACACGTATCTATTCCTCTTTAACTTCCTGACTGCTGTAATATGACACAAGATATCAGCAAATAATCTTTTTGAAGATACAAGTGCAATTTTTAAAACATATTTGAGACAAACTTTGTATTGGGTGTATCTGTACAGCACAGCAGCTGTGAGAGAGAGGAGTGAGAAAAATGTGAACACCGAAGTGAAAGAACAAGTAGGAGCAGGAGGAGGTGTTCCAGGCGCAGGAGCAGAGATTCCCCTGCAGCCCATGGAGAAGACCACGCCAGAGAAGGTGGATGACACCAAACTGGGAGGAGTGGCTGATACACCAGAGGGTTGTGCTGTCATCCAGAGGGACCTCAACAAGCTGGAGAAATGGCTGACAGGAACCTCATGAAGTACGAAGTCCTACTCCTGGAGAAGAAAAACCCCATACACCAGTACATGCTGGGGGCTGAGTAGCTGGAAAAGAGTTTGGCAGCAAAGGACCTGAGGATCCTGGCAGATACCAAGTTGAAAATGAGCCAGTAATGCGCCCTTGTGTCAAGGAAGGCTAACGGTATCCCAGGCTGCATTAGGCAAAGTATTACCAGCAGGTCGAGGAAGCTTATCCTTCCCCTTTATTCATCATTGGTGAGGCCATACCTGGAGTACTGTGTCCAGTTCTAGAATAAAATGAATAGACTAGACTAGACTAGACTAGACTATTTCACATGGAAGGGACCTAGAACAATCATCTAGTCCAACTGCCTGACCAATTCAGGGCTGATCAAAAGTTAAAGCATGTTATTAAGGGCATTGTCCAAATGCCTCTTAAACACTGATAGGCTTGGGACAACGACCACCTCTCTAGGAAGCCTGTTCCCGTGTTTGACCAAGAAATGTTTCCTAATGTCCTGTCTTAACCCCCACTGGCGCAGCTTTGCACCATTCCCATGTTTCCTATCACTGGATACCAGGGAGAAGAGATCAGCACCTCCCTCTCCACTTCCCCTTCTCAGGAAGCTGTACAGAGCAATGGGGTCACCCCTTGGCCTCCTTTTCTCCAAACTAGACAAGCCTGAAGTCCTTAGCTGCTCCTCATAGGACGTTCCTTCCAGCCCTTTCACCAGCTTTGTTGCCTCCTCTGGATGTATTCAAGGACCTTCACATCCTTCTTAAATTGTGGGTCCCAGAACTGCACACAGTACCCCAGGTGAGGCCACACCAACATTGAATACAGTGGGAAAATCCCCTCTTTTGACCGGCTGGTTATACTGTGTTTGATGCACCCCAGGATGCGGTTTGCTCTCCTGGCTGCCAGGGCACACTGCTGACTCATACTGAGCCTGCTGTCAACCAGCACCCCCAGATCCCTTTCTGCAGGGACAGTTCTTCACCCAGCACACTGTGAACCCGCTCATCCCACACTTGGACAACTTGACCAGAAGGATGCTGTGAGGGACAGTATGAAAAACCTTACAGTTCTGGGCTCCTCAGTACAAGAGAGATACGGACATACTGGAGAGAGTCTAACAAAGGGCCATGGAGTTGATTAAAAGACTGGACCATCTCTCCTATGAGGAAAAGCTGAGAGACCTGGGACTGTTCAGCCTGGAGAAGAGAAAGCTCAGAGGGATCTTACTGATGTATATAAACAGCTGAAGGGAGGGTGCAAAGTGGACAGAGCCAGGCTCTTTTCAGTGATGCCCAATAATAGGACCAGAAGCAATAGGCACAAACTGAAACAGAGGAGGTTCCATCTGAACAACAGGAAACACTTTTTTATTGAGGGTGACAGAGCACTGGCACAGGTTGCCCGGGGAGGTTGTAGAATCTCCCTCCTTGGAGATATTTAAAAACCGTCTGGACATGGCCCTGGGCAACCAACTCTAGGTGACCCTGCTTGAGCAGGGAGGTTGGACCAGATGACCTCCAGAGGTTGCTTCCAGCCTAAACTATCCTGTGATTCTGTGACATGCCCTGTAGGAACTATGGCCCATGGAGAGCCCATGCTGGATCAAGTTTATTCTGAAGGACTGCATCCTATAGGGAGCCCACATGGAGCACTTCATAATGGACTGCAGCCCATGGAGGACCCACACTAGAGCAGGGGTTCATGTCAGTTCACCACATTCTTCTCTACCAATCACAGCAGCTAATTAGTCTGAAGGACATCACTGACCAACCCCACAGCAGACTCTGCATTGTTAGGACAAAAAGAGTGAGAACAAGCTGCTCTTCATTTTAGCTATAACTTCTTTCTGCAGCCTGATGAAAAGATACCTAGCCAAGATACCCGAAAACATTTTTTTAAACTAACTAGAAACCCTCTCTTTTTAGGTCTATCTTACTTTCAGTATTTTTCATATTTTTTTCATCTTTATTGTACTATTTGTGCATTCATTATGTAAAAATGGAACAAAGAACTCTCCACAGCCCAATCTTTTTCTC
>NW_009185833.1:9182-21812 GCF_000690835.1 Fulmarus glacialis
TTTGTTCCAATCCTTATGCCTTCTGATAGTATTTATGACTTTTTTTGCTAATTTCTTCGGATCATAATGTTTCTGATTTTTTAACACAGAATACAAGAAAAGAGAGAGAAAACAATTATATGACATCCAGATGTCCCTTCCAACCTCAACCACTCTGTGATTCTGTGACTCTGATCTCCCAGGAGACTGAACAACAAAGGAAAAGTACAATCCTTATGCCTTCTGATAGTATTTATGACTTTTTTTGCTAATTTCTTCGGATCATAATGTTTCTGATTTTTTAACACAGAATACAAGAAAAGAGAGAGAAAACAATTATATGACATCCAGATGTCCCTTCCAACCTCAACCACTCTGTGATTCTGTGACTCTGATCTCCCAGGAGACTGAACAACAAAGGAAAAGTATTTATTCCACCACCAACGAGTTACCAGAGCAGTAGACATTAGGCTTAGTAAAATAAGACTGCCACGTATTTACTAGGGAAAGCACACTCAGACATATTCCTCCCCAAAGCCTTATTCATTGTAGCCTTTCCAATATTCAGCAAGACTAAAGTTATGGACTTGCCCAAAAAAACATAGTAGAGGTGAATTAGCACTTGTCAGACAAATGACAAAAGATGGCAGGTTGTCCCCTCCATTGCAAATGGCAAAACTAGGCTGTCCTAGATCTATATGAGACTTTTATTTACATCTTGAAAGAATGGAAGATCAGGAGCCTCTGTCTGATTCAAATCATTATAATGACCACTGGAAGGGTAGTCTGTGTTTCAAACAAAATGCCCTCTGGAGGACCAGTATGTTTCATATCGTCACCTGCACAGTGATATGCTTCTGATATATTCTGTTTGCTTGAAAGAGTCACATAGAATCACATAAATTTAACGACATGTTTGAGCAATGCAAAAGTAAAAATTAGTGTGGTTTTCTTCAAATGGGACAATATTATTGATCACACATGCATAGCCAGCCAATTACAAACTAAAATTAGTCTATTTAAACTACTGAAATAAATGTGGTGGGGGAATACACATAAAGTGGGTTGTGACATCTGCAGTGGAAGTGAAATAACTCGACTGGCTGATCAAGGTGTAAATGTGCTTTGGATCAAGGTGTAAATGTGCTTTGGAAGATGAACAGGGCTAGTAAAAGACTCAGACTAAAGTGATGTAGTCAGTAATCAAGCAGTTTTAGCCACTCAGATGCTGTTGACTCATCCAAGGTCTCCTTTGAAAACTCTAGGATGTAAAAAAAAGTCTTCGTCTAAAGGAAGAAGAAAAGAAATTTGTTTGTGTAATAGTTATCCCAAAATGAGAAATACTGATTGTCTAGAGTATCTTCCTTTACAAACAACAAGCACTCCAGAGTTTTCATTAAGGCAAAGGGTTTTCTAAAAATCACTTGCATTTGGAGTAAATTAGAGACATTTTAAAAATACTTAGCAGTTTTTATCACTTCATTTTGAAAAATAGGATTCAAAAGAAATTAATTCAGTCATAATATTTTGTTATTAAACAATATAAGTAACAAAGAATAATAATACTAAGAATACACTGTCATGAAAAGAGGAGAAAATGTGTGTCTATTTTGTTGGGATAGTTCTATAGAGATTTTTTAAAAAAAACACCTTGCATGACAATACAAAGAAAATTATCTCATTTTGAAACTTTTTTTTTTTAATTAGTTTTGTTTATCACATTTATAAAAGTAATGTTAAAGAAAAAAAAGACTTTTCTTGAAGTGGATGGGCTTTGTTATTGCCCTTTTCAGGTTAATGCTCTAGTTAATTCTATTACATTGGAGATTCCAGATAAAGTCATCTTAGTCCTTCATGGTCCATGATGTGTTGAAAGACCTATCATATATATAATACGCTAGGCACATTCATCACTCTTCATTTAAAGAAACTTGAGGGAAAGTCAAATCGCATATGTAGCTGAATTTTCTTTTTTATTATTTAAAAAGGAAAAACACTTCAAAAAGAAGTGTTTTATTCTTTATTCTATTCTTTAAAGTGACTTTGTAAAATGCATATTGTGAGATTGCGTACATGCTGGTTAAAATACTTTATTTTAAAAGTGTGTTCATTTGGGTTTAAAAATGTTTTTCCCATATTTCTTCTGACCAAGACTAAGAATGTGCTTCAGGAGGCCCACTAGACTTCTGTCTCATGGAAAATCACAATGAAAGTCATCAAGCACAATCTCAGTAAAACCTGTGTACAATGAGATCATATTTGGAAAGGTTACATATGGATAATGAAGCAATAGTCAGGTGATAAAAAGTGTGAAATACAACGGTCAAATTACTCTTAGTTAAAGAATAACTAAGTAATTAATAAGATTATGGAGATGCAGAGGTACCAAGAGTGTAACATAGTAAACACTTAGTTACCACATGAAAATAGACATGATTCTGAATAGAACTGGATTGCTATTTTCAGATCATTTTGGGTTTTAGCATAAAACTGCAATATAGGAATGGATGAACTGATAGAATAAGCAGTGGTCAAACTACTTTTTTGTGGATTACATTCGTTTTTTGGGGGTTTTTTTAAACAAAAAATGTGTCACCCTGTGTAGTCTAGGTGACTATGCATCAAGCTTTTAGGTTTGGGGTTTTTTTTAATCTGCTCAGTATGAGCCAAATGTTGCAGAAATCTTTTCCAGGCTGCAACCAGAACAAAAACAAACAAAAAAAAAAAAAAAAAAAAAAAAAAAAAAAAAAAAAGAAGGAAAATACTCCAAATCTTTGGCGTTAAGGCTCGTTACAAGAAAAACGAAAGAAGATTCTTAAGGTCCCTCTAAAAAAAAACCAAACGAAACCAAACCAACCAACCAACCAACCAAACAAAAAAACAGGAGAGGTAGGTAAAACAGAAAAGGACTAGCAAAGAATATCATGTTGGATTTTCTATTCATTATAAGTTTTATAAGAGAACCTAAACTATTCATGAGTACTTTGAGAAGGATAGCCTGAAGCATATATCCACTAAAAGCAGTATAAGAGACCCTGTTCTGATGTTGTAGGTTATTCTTTCTCCACAGACTATCAAATCTCCATACTCACAAGGCAAAATTCAATGCACAGAATATTCTAACTTACATGGGACTACGAATGAAAAAGAGCAAGACAGGTAATTAAATTGTTCCTATTCAAAATCTCTCTCGCAGATGTTCTCATGCAAAGACACCATCCATTTCTCAGTTCATACTTAGATAACATTTCTATGCAGAAATATTCCATAATGTCTAGGCCTCTTCAATACTTTTTGAAAATGAAAGTACATGGTTCAATTTCTTTCTGAAGCTCTAGCCTATAATTCTGTGCATCTAAATATAAGTCTCAGTAGGAATTAGTAGTTTTATTAGCATAAGAATTCCTTAGTTGCTTATTGTTCTTATCATACATTTTGAATACAAGATAAAACGTTTTTTCTTTTTTCTCTTTTCTTTTTTGTTTTTTGATCAGTCAGTTGAAAAATATCTTCTCTAGGCAAGCACCATTTTTATGAGACACTTTTACTAATTCATCTGGATCTGTTCCTCACCTCAATATAAAATATAGGGGCTTCATTTTGCTTCTCTCCTTGAGGGACCTGAAGGCCCTTAAACCCACATTACCAATTAGACCTTCAGAGCAAACTGTGGAGATACAGCTACTTACTACTCTTACAAACATAATGTAGTTCCAAAACTATTTGGGATATGACATACTTTACATCAGCAGCAAATTGATTCACATTTCTGTTAGTAAATCTGTATTTTTTAAATAACACGGGCACACTGGCACCTGGCCAGTTAGAAGTATTTAAGAGGTCAAAAATAAATTCAGTCTCAAGAGACAAAGATATCACAACAAACAGTCTCCTTCTTATTTTTAGAGTTTTGTCATAACAAATCCTTTATATCCAACGAATTAGTGGGATAATGGCCACTAATTTCTGAAAAATGTATCTGGAATATCTAGGAGTCATTAGAGCTGGTTAGTAAAAGAATACATTTAACTAAATATGTACTATTCTAAATGAAAGCATGTATAAATATAATGGGGCCCTATATTTCTTATGCTAAGAAATATCTTCAACTTAAAAGATTACTTTTGAATAGTTCCTTATTATTATTAACACAAGTTTAAAAGATCATCACCACCACACTGCCAAGAGTTAATAGAGCATTTTATTTCATATCTTAGAATAAAAAAAAGAACATAAACTAAGAAACTAAGCGTTCCCTACTGTTTTACTTATTGAAGTGACTCAATATAAACTTAATCTTAACTTTGCTTTGGCTTGTTAGCACATGCTATTCATTCTCAAGAAATGAAGGAACGTGGTTTCAAAACCAAAGCAGGAAGCCTAGAAAAGGCAGATGATGATGGTTCTGACTGACCACCAAATCCTTATGCTGTTCTTTTTTTCTTAATTTAATAGAAGTAGGATTGCTTACCACAAAGAATGTGTCATGTGCCTTGCCTAATAAATGTTAATAAAGTACTTAGAGACTCAGAAAAGTTCTGTTTAAATGCCAAATATTATGATAAATAACATTCTTCATTTTATGCAGAACATTATATTCAAAAATTCATTTCTTTATAGTACACTGGCATATCCAATTTCTAGACTAATAGTATTCTATACAGAATTCATAAGTGTTCCACAGAATAAAACAACACATTATTCTTTTTCTTTCAAAATATATCACACATTTTTACAATAACTTTGACAGGACTCAGAGGGTTAGAAACATAACATACTTGACCATCTCCATTTTATCATTTACCACATGGCAGATTTATCTACTCTGAATAAACAAATCTGACGTTCCCAAAGAATGCAGACACGAAACTAAATGAGCCTGAAGTAAGCTGCTGCATAGCATAATAATGTGGCTTCAGAATGATCCTAATCTTTAAAACCAAGGTATTAATTAAATAAAAAGTAATGACATCTCAACAAAAGCTGCACTCATTTGAAATGACGGCACTAAAACTGCCTGGTAATAATAGTCACAAGTTGTCCATCATGTTTATGTATGTGAAGTATATGGCTTCACAGAAGCATCAAGTGCTTCTTAATACCATCTGTATAGTATTTTGTTTGCAAGGTTTAAAAACCTATAGAACCTTATGCTTTAAACATGTCAATGGGAAAGGTATCAAAAATCACTGTTCAGATTCCCAGGTTATCTGTTTTACTTGGATCTAAAAGCTTCAGTCACATTTTAGTTTGGGTTTCTGAATGATGTTCTAGTGAAAGAAAAACCCACGGAAAGGTTAATAACTTTTTATAATGAATTATCTTGGAGAAAATTTTTTTTTCAGCCTTGGCTGCCCTTCCTGAAAACTTCACTTTATAAAATCTCTGGAGATAATCCTGTCTCCGGGAAGGATTCAGTAAGATCTGTTTTCAATATGCTTCTGTCGTGGTTTAACCCCAGCCGGCCACTGAGCACCACGCAGACACTCGCTCACTCTCCCCCAGTGGGATGGGGGAGAGAATCAGAAGGGTAAAAGTGAGAGAACTCGTGGGTTGAGATAAAGACAGTTTACTAGGTAAAGCAAAAGTCGCGTGCGCAAGCAAAGCAAAACAAGGAATTCATTCACTACTTCCCATCGACAGGCAGGTGTTCAGCCACCTCCAGGAAAGCAGGGCTCCATCACGCGTAACGGTTACTTTGGAAGACAAACGCCATCACTCCGAATGTCCCCCCCTTCCTTCTTCTTCGCCCAGCCTTATATGCTGAGCATGACATCATATGGTATGGAATAGCCCATTGGCCAGCTGGGTCAGCCGTCCCGGCCACGCTCCCTGCCAGCCCCCTGCGCACCTGGCAGGGCACGGGAAGATGAAAAGTCCTTGACTAGCGTAAACGTTACTTAGCAACAACTAAACCATCAGTGTGTTATCAACACTATTCTCATACTACATCCAAAACACAGCACTATACCAGTTAATAGGAAGAAAATCAACTCCATCCCAGCCGAAACCAGGACAGCTTCCCAATTAATTTCCTAGGAATTATTTCCTTGTATAAAACATGTTTGCTTTCCTTTGTGTCAATGTAGATGTCTACATTTGTACTTCAGTTTTTATTATGCATACGTAGAGCATTCAGACTGGAAGCCTTTGGGCAGCAGCATGAGCATCTCATTCCAGCAAGGAACTAAAGAGGAGGGCTCATTCAGACCCCTCTTAGTTCCTTTGCACCCAAATCATGGAAGTTGGGTTCAGAAATGTGTGTGTGCGTGTGCCAGGGTGTAGAGGGAGCAGGAGACCCAGAAATGTAGGTACGTCTCATTTATAATAAAAATAATCCTTTTTGTTCTTTGAATATATATTCCCCTTCCAGCAACTACTAAGCCTGAGTATTTACAGTCCACGTGAAGTAAAGATTAAAAACCAAAGTCTGCTTGAGGTAGGAAAGACGCTGTAATGACAACTGTATTAACAGGTGATTATGCTCATTCTCAGAACATATCATTGTACTTGCCAAGAATCCTTTCTGAAGACACCAAAGTAATGGAACGAGAGAAACAGAAACACAAAACTATGGGTAAATAAAGCAGATTCCCACATATGGGGATATCTAACTGTGAATGCATTCGAGTTAGACAACAGTCTTAGGGATAATAAAAGGCTAGCAAGAAGTACTTTATAGAATAATGATTATTTCCAAACAAAACCTGTATAATTTTTTTCCTGAAAACCTCCTTGGTCATATTCATTTCTGAGTTCTAAGGAGGAGTTAATGGCAACAAGGAGTATCTTCCAACACAGTATCCTTCTGCAAAAGATGTTTCACCTGCTTGAGAAAAGACCTGGATTCCACTAATTAATAAGGAAGAAGGGAACGGTTTTTCGGCACTTGAATACACTCTTCAACGGCTTTGCAATTGAACAACGAAGATCACAGCTGTTTCCTAAAAGGAAAAGACATATAAGGCAGAGTAAAGTAACTGCTGAATTATTCCTGAAAAGCAGTTAATTCTGGCTGCTCAGAAAGAAGGAGGAATACAGAGCACTGAAACAGAAGTTGAAGTACTACTGTAAGAAATATTTCCTGTATAAATCACCTTGCTACTCTCAGATGCACTGAAACCTTTGTCCTATTCGTCTCTACATTTTCTGAGCATGAAATATTGGGTCAGAATTTTTTTAACAAGTTTGAAGCAGAGGGTGTTGTTTTCCCAGCGCAAATACATCATCCTTTGTTAGTAAGTATTGTCTAGTCTTCTCAGCCTCCTGCATTATCCAATGTACAAACCAGCATGATTTCTGTTGAGTCAGCCTGGACGCTACCTCTACTGCATTTGCCTGCAGAATACCTAGGAGGGCAAGGTTTGTAAGAAGTCATCTTTCATCAGTATAAATTATACACATTTTTCTGTGGAAAAGATGAGCTTCTGGGTACTCAAGTCTCCTTCCAGTCATAACCCTACAGCTCCATAATACAGTATTGATACTGTTAATAAAAAGGTTACAAGCTTCATACAGAGTTTACAAGGCCTCAGGACTGAGGTTTGACAGGCTTGTTCTGTCTAAACTTTTGTTGAACTGCCTGGGTTAGCATTAAACAACGTTTTTTTCATAATTGGCCAGGTGGCGGTGGTTAATCTGTTTTATTTTGTTTATCTTTGTATGGCGGTACCACAATGGTTTTATGACTAACATAATGATGCTGTGTTGAAAATATAGGCCCGGTATCATAGCTGAGACCTTGGGAAGTGGAGACACAGGATGTGGCGCAGAGGTGCGCAGGCACAGGATGATAAGAGATGAGGCACAGGCTGGCACTGGAGACATCATGGCTGTAGACAACTCACCCATGGTCAGTTAATGACATGCAAACCTTAAGCTGGACAAAACTGATTTGAGGCATAATAAAAAGAACAATGAAATAGTTACTGACATACGTAGAAGGCACTATACATGGTAAGTTCAGATGTAAAGTGGAACTGCAGGCCAATGAAAAAAGGGCAAAGATATAAAAGCATGCTAGAAAACATAAAAGTAACTCCAAGTGGATCCTAGAGTGAAAAAGAAGAAAACATCAACATGAACTATGTAAAGACGTCCAAGTGCTGACAACTCATCATATCACCCCCACTACAAACACTGAAATGAGACTATTGACCTTAGTACTCAGAAGAACAGGGGATAGGTGAGTTGCTAGGAAAAGGGATAGAAACTGAATGTGTATATAACATTTTTAACTGAATTATTACTATTATTAAGAGTTTATCTGTAGAGAAGCATATTCTTTCTTTTTCTGTAATAATCAGATCTGAACTAATAATGATTCTTGGATTAGACTGTAAAGATTTAAATTCTACTAACAATCTATTTTTGGCCTTTTATATAAGGTGTGTTACCTCTTTGCTCATAAACAAGATGTTGAGCATAACACAGCCAATATAGACTTTGTGATGCATTTTCTGCTTCCAGAATCTCCCCCCTTACTGCCAGTCTCCAAGACAAATGAACCCTGTAGTACTGCATCATGATAACCTCCTAGGTAGGGATTTATGAAGAAATTGCAATAGCAAGTCAGAAACAAGCAATCAAAAATCCATCCCATAAGTGAAAACCAAAAAGCAATGGATACATCGAAAACTAAAAATAAATATTTATACTTAGGCTAAACTCAAGTTAGCAGACTATTTCCCTGAGAAGATAATTCCAAAAACGAGAAAAAACATGTCAAAGTATGAAAGAGGGTTCAGTCTCCAGCCATAGATACGAATCTGTGAGAACTCAGCAGTCCTGTCCATGTAATGTCTTGCAGTCATGGGTACTGAGTCTCTCTCAGTACCTGATACTTAGATTTAGGCAACTAAAGGCTACCTCTACTGACTAGTCAGCAAAACAACTTTCTGGAAGCTACCTCTAGGTACAACTGACATGACACAGGATCTTCAAGAGACCTACATCCTTTTATAAAGACTGCTGGAAATGCACGGCATCACTCAAGGACATTTAAAACAGCATTTGACACTGATGTTAAAGCAGCTGAATCCTGTCCTGAGTGAGTGCCCTGCAGTGTAAGCTGAATAAGTTTTCTTGCACCTACTGCTCATATTTGGTCATCTAAATATAGGTATCTTATTCTTGAACAGAATTTCACTAAGGAAAAGAAGATTTGCTTCAAATAAGCTTTTGATTTTTCATTTAAGCTGGAACTTTTATTATTTGTAGATTCATTAATTTCTCTGCTCATTCCTACCCAAAGCTATGCTCTTACATAGCAGATAGTAATTCATACTAAAATGATTGACATCTCTACACATGAAGAAACATGAAAGTGTACATGAAGAATGAAATATGAAATGAAATAGCTTCATTTTCAAATACATTTCTACAGATTACATTTTAAGCGGTCTGGCATAGGGGCTAAAGCAATAGTCCAAACAACCAAACCAAACACATTGTCAACAGAAACATAAAAATAAATCCCCCAAACAAACTCCAGAGAAACAACCATTTGCTGAATTAAAACATCCCTGTATATGAAAATCTTCTACTGAACAAATCTTTGCTATAAAACCGTCCACTGGAGAAAAACCTGTGCTATAGAAATCAGGATAGGGATGAGTAATAATTATATTGAAAGTGTAAGCACATTTTGGAAAACATTTTCATGTCTTTTAAAGCTTCTACAGTCAGTTCAGCACAGTTTCAAATATGCAAAATATGTTTTATTATCACTAATGTTCTCATCCCGAAGCAGCATTTTCCTGGCTCAAACAGAAGGAAGATCAGAACTGTTCTACTAGTGAGGGACTCGATTAATTTGTCCTATGCAACGATGCATTCATCCATCTACTTATTTAGTTATAAAAGCTTAATAGAGCTTTCCACAGGAATTGCAATATTTTAGAACCTACATTAGAGGGCATAATAAATATAATTGTGATGCTTTTGCTAGTACTACAGAAATTAGTATGTTTCCAGAAACACATTTTGAAATATTCCTTCTCCCAAAAGACTAGTTGGAAACAAGATAGGAACCTTCAAAAAAAAAAAGGTTTCAGCTTTATCTTATGAATTCTGAAGGAGTTTCTGAAGGCTAATTCAAATACAAAGGTTAAAAAAAATGGAGAAAATGCAGATTATATTGTATACATGAAAAAGGAGAAACAGAGAAGAGCATGCTTCAAGCAAAACAAATAACCAGAATATGAAGGTTATACCCCCATCTGATCTGCATGTTAATGTGATGCAGAATCATTTTTTTTTTTTTTTATGTTTTTCTTTCACTTGAATGGAAATGAGGATGAACATGATAATATACAATAAAATGTGCTGAATTTGTGTTTATGGTCTGGCTCTTAACTCCAAAGGCACTGACTGTTGATGACAGACTTGCCTATCAGTATTTAGCATGCTGTTTTCTTAGGGTTTTGCTTTACATGCATATATGAAAGGTATAAGTTTTCAATATATTTTAAAGAGCTCAAATTTGTATTTATATTGGATATGTTTGTAAAAGTATCACAGAAAAGAAATTTAATATAAAGAGGAACATGAGTGTTTAAGACAGATTTGCACGTATGGGCTGGAGGGAGTAAGCACATACATGTGTGCCCTTACCCCGCCAAAAGAAAAGTTCAAGAAGGGGGTAATGCCCTTTTCAGTGGCGATTACTGAATAGAAACTGGACCTTGGATGCCTCCCTCCTGCCTTCCAAATGGTAACATTTCCTTGCTCTCTAGAGACCATCTCTCCACTCCACATGGGAAGAAGCTATGCGGTTACATTGGACCAGAAAACAAAATACGAATCCCACCTTAAAGCTCATTACGCTATCATCATTAAAATACCCAAAAATATGCTCTCCATAAAATATAATTTTTCTGCCTGCCAGGGAAGCAGCATGGGCTCCAGGTCAAACATTAACAATTCAACAAGATATTAAAAAAAAAAAATTCTACTGAAGAAAAATACACAATATGTCAGATCATATCATGTTATTGTTTTACACTAAATATCGTCAAACCATCCACAGATATAAAGACACAGTCAGACACTTTTGCCCTTAATTGTTTGGATGCATCTCAGTAACAACATAACAGTGTCAACAACAGCATCATATCATTCGATATGTTAAAAATGGTGAAGTATTTTAACTGCACCTTTTCCAGAAACATTATGTTATTAAGAGGTGTCTATTTAATTCAGTTGTCTTGCTCTGTGATGAAATTTTTAAAAAATTAACTCTGGTCAAATTCTGCTTTTCATGTGTCACTGGTAGAAAGGATCAAAACAGAGTATTTTAAAAGTTCTCAGAGTAGGATTCTGCACTGGAGAAATAATTAAGGCATATAGCAGCATCAAATTTTTCCCGTTCATCAGTCAAAATATTTCAGGAGGGGAAAAAAAAAACACAACACAAAAAATCAAACAATAAAAGCCCAGAAAATATAACACAAATTGATGGCAGTCCTGCCATTCTTCTTTATGGCAAATAAAACAGCAATGCTATTGTATTAAAAACCTAGAAATCCACAACTTATTTCAAACCCCTAACTGCAGTAAGCCAGCATAGTTCTCCTAGGCTCACAATTGTAACTAAATTATAATTAATATGCTTTACATCAGTGAAGAGTTATCCCCAATTCCTTAACATTCTAGTTTCTAATGGAAGCTACTATTTTATTCTAAGTATGGATACCACATATAGTTTCCACACTAATGAAAAGATAAACAAACAAGAGAGGCCTATTCTTTCTCCAAAATCGTAAGAATTCTGACTAGAACAGTCAGATTACGTTAGCTGCAAGGATAATAGACTATCTCTAGCAGTGAGATAAGACGTGGCTGTATCTTTAGCTGATTGTCAAGCTTCTAATTATCTCCAGTAGTCTGAAGATAAAAAAAAACCAACTGGATTTTCTGCCTCCAAGATTGTTTGCTATGCTTAGACATTGATGTTCCCCTTTAATCGAGACAATGTTAACATCATTTATTAAAAAAAATGTTTGAGATAAAATATAATTTGGATATCTACTTGTCTCATTTGCATGGTTTTCCAATCAAAGATAAATATTTCTATGTACCCAAAATATTTTGTTCCAGATTTACAGCAATCTGTATCACAAACTACAATTTAGTAAAGCTGCAGTTTTATCAGTTCCTTTTCACATTTTTCTAGTGAATTTTCTCTCCAGATGAACTCATTTCCCATTTTATTTATAGAAGTTTCTTCTGGTGACTTAAGACAAGAAACTATACCTCTTATTAGGTAAACATTTTGTTTCAGTGGATAGAATATTGATTTAAAAATTAAAACCTCAAGATATTAGAAATAATCTTTTATTACAGGTAAATATTAATTTTATTAATAATTATTTTATTATGGTTTAGTTCTGGTTTTAATTGGTTATGTGCGGTAATTGACAATCTGGTAATAATTCATCTAATTACAATTCCAGTAGGGGTTTTTTTGTGTGTCCCTGAAAGTAAACTAGCATGCACTAGATAGATAGTCTGTATTTAAAATGCCTGATTTTCCATTTCACTTCAATTTGGGTACAAGGCTTTCTGGCAAAAATAAAGAAAATAGGCTCGCAGTGTGAAAGCAGGCAAAAGCAGAGATGAAATTATACACTGGCTTTCCGAAAGGAGACC
>NW_009185833.1:21843-40160 GCF_000690835.1 Fulmarus glacialis
TCCCAGGCCCCAGCGCAGCCGAAGTCCTCCAGCCTGTAGGCACAAGTTACCACCACCTTAGCCATATGTGTCTCAGTTCAGAAAGCTGGTGGGTGGTGGCTAAAAAGATGTTATTGCTTCTTGATACCAATAATATTAATTTGTGTGGTGATGAGAAAATAGTATATCACCTTATCTCTAAGCTTACCAACTTTTTACTTACGCATATTCATCAGCCAAGTTCAGCAACTTACTTATAAAAGAGGCATTAATAAAATTATGCACTTCAGAAGGGGTTTTGTTTCCTCAGTGAATAAAATGGCATCGACTACTTTAAAAAAAAAACCTATACAAAAGGGCAAACCAAAAAGACTTAGGGGGTTATGTGAGTAAAAGTGTACTTTATTATGAATATTTCATACTGTGATACATAAATCATTGTAGAAAAGCCTGTACTGCAAGTTAACTCAGGGGATGTTGGAAAGGTTAAAGCCTATATAAGTAATGAATGAGGGAAGGAAAAAATAAAAACTTCTTCTTGGCAAGGTAAGGTATTGTATCATGACAGATTTTTTATAGAATAGATTTATTAATATCTTCAAGCAAAATTTTGCTAAGGATCTTACTCATTAAAGAGGAAAAATAGACTCATGCTGTCATCACCTGCTGTTTCTACAGTTAGCATTATAATAGCGTTCTCTAGTCCAAGGTTTCCCTAGGTGTCTACGAGTGAAAAGTAACTCTTAATTTATTTCCTCTCTTTTTCCCAGTATTCATTCCCCTTGGCTCCCCCCCACCCCCCCCCCCAAAAAAAAAAAAAAAAAAGAATGAAATAGATCAAGACAAGGTTTCAGTAGAGTTTTGAAAAGAAATACAGAATCATTCTGCACTGTTCATACTTTCCAGGTTCATGTCATTGAACAAAGCTGGGGTTTTTTTAATAAATTAGAGCTCATAACAGAGAGAAACATTTGTCCAAGGTGGTATGTAAAGTTGAGGGAAGTGGTAAAATCTTGATAATTTTGAAAAGTTCAGAATGATACAATATAAAACTTGCTGTAAAAAAGAACTGTGGTTAATGTTTGCAAAAATATTCTCAAAGAGCATCTATGTGCTATTTTAAACTATTTTTGCCATTCGTGCATGAATAAATACAGAACATCACAAGGCAGCAGCACTTTTCAGATTATGCCACCCTTAGCAAGAATTCCCGTTCATGTTGGAGAGGGAGGGTGACTGGATGAGTGCTGCAGCTGGAGTGCTGTACGGGCTGGACAGGCTGACTAAGACAGCCAGCCCTCACTCTTTTATTCATTGCTGAGCAACATGGTGGAGAATAGAGAAACAAAGGTGTAATGCTTGAATTACTGACAGCAGAATAACCATTATCTAGCTCTACATAAAACAACAAAGCAAAAAGAACTATCAAGCCTTTTCTCACAAGGCTGACACGTGGGATTTGATTGTGTTGAAGTCCTTTATTTTACTGGAACTCTTCAGTACTCAGCATGTCAAAGGAATGCACAACTTGGAGAGAAAAGGATGGCTGAAAAAGAACCTTTTACTTACTTTTGCAGGTCAATTATTATATATCGACATGCTTATTTTTAAGAGCAAACAAATAACATTCCCATAGACTACAAAAATCAATGTAGATACAACACAACACTTTCTGATGCTCAGAATGTGATCCTCTTCATAAAAGCCACAGTAGGGCAACTAATTTTCTATAGAAAGAAAAAGATATAACTGCTTACCTCTGATCCAACACAAGTAAAAATACTGGATTTACATTAGAGTACTCCCTTAAAAAAAACCCACCAGCTTAGCACCTCTAGTTTCAGCTGAAGTATTTTGAGCTTATCCATCTTGGAAAGAAATCTGAGGCACAGTCTAACCAAAACTTGATCACCATAAAGACAAGATTGGGGATAAATTTTTAAATTAAAAATAAAAAAGAAAAGAAGTGTAAGTATCGTATTTATTTCAAACATAGTGAGGAAAAGATCCTAGTGATGAAAATGATGGAAAGAAAAATGCAATGTTCAGTAACCATCCTTCTAGGAGATGCATTAATCTGTGCTGGACATCTCTGTATTGCAGAGTTCACTCCCATATCTTTAAGATCAGAGAAATTTTCCTTGCTGGGTCTATTTGAGAGTTTCAGATTGATCTTTTAGCCACACTCGTAGTTTCTCTCCATCAGATACATGACATAATCCAAGCAGCTGAAATCCATTAAATGTCTCATTCAGGTGCAGACGCATTCCAGGAAGTTGCTCTGTTATTTTGTTTCCTCGTCTGACTGACCTAAGTTTATCTTACCCCAGCCTCCCATCTGTTTATTACCATCTCCAAATTGGCCTTAGCCTTTCCCTTTGTTCCTCGTTCTCTGCCTTGCAATACAGATATTGATCTTTAGCCTAGTTTTTGGCCAGTCTCTCAACCTAGCCATTTGGCTCAGCATTTTACCACATTTCTTTTCAAGAACTTCAGTTTGGTATCTTCTCGGTTTCCCAGTTTTGGTTTGCCTTGCCTTAAGCAGTATATGTTTTTTGTTATCACCCAGTCCTAGCTTTTGGTCCTTGTCTCACCTTCCTGGTATAGATCCCTCTATACGTTTATTCCATAATACGGGAGAGCACAGGACCTATATCAGTTTGTTGTGGGGTTTTTTGTTGTTGTTTGTTTGTTTGTTTTGTTATACTAGAAATTCCACAAACACACAGGAATCCAAAGCAGAGAAGAAATTAGAAGGTGTAATGCAAAGCATCCAGTCATCATGGTCTCTCTGGTTATTATGAAAACACAGATAGAAATAGGGAAGAAAAAATATTTCCATGTATTACATTGTAGAGATTCTGCAGAGGTACACCAAGAAGATGAGCACTTAGAGTCCTAGTGTGTTGTATATGGAAGGACTGCCCTACTGAACAGAGCGAAGCTGATGGTTTCATTAATTTATTATGCTTTGTGAATCTATGTGCAAAACACCGTGACACTACATTGTACATGTCATTGGTAGGAATGTTTTAGGGAGAAAACACAGGAGCTGTGTCACTGAGTGTGAATTTGTTTTAGAGCGCAAGATAGTACATAGCAAAACATTAATGTTTCAAAGTTTGATTTTGAGTTTCTCAGTAGAAACTGTGTCAGTTTTCACTCTTGGTAAACAGTTTAGAGGAATGTTTAAATGGCTTTGTACTTCTTAATTAAATTGTCAGAAAACTTCTGACAGACAACGAAAGTAGCTCAACATGTGATTCAGGAAAGAACACATACAAGCAAATCATTTGATTAATCTGAAATACTGAAAATATCTTTAGTACAGAAGTGTGGTGCTGCCTAAAAATCATGATGAGAGAACACAGAAGATCTGAGAGAAGAGCTCACCAAGGTCAAGGCTGATTCAAGTTCTTTTCTGTATCATTAAGCCACTCAGTTGCCCTTATGAATATTTTTTCTGTATTATACATTTATATAATGATTTTCCTAGGTAAAAAATAAAAACTGGATCAAGACTGATGCCATATTATAGAATATAAATTTCTTCCATATTATAGAATATAAATTTAGCATAAAGCTCCAGTTCAAAGGAAATTTGCTATTCCTCAATCATCTAACAGTTAACTTATAAAAAATTAATAATTTTATACTTTCTTGCAGAAGTCCCTTTCTTCATCACCAATAAACTATGGTGAGTTGGCAAGAGGGTTTAGCAATTTTTCCGGAAAAGTGTTTCTTGTAAATTTCAAATCTAGTCAATGTTTTATTAGCTGGTTTCAGTTGGTTTGCATTTTAGGGATACAAGCCTCCACTCTCCCAGTAACCTCAGATCCATGGCATTCAAGCACTATGAGAGATTCAGATTCAGATGCTGTTGGAGATAAGGATTCAAATCTGTTTATTCAAAGAGTGCCCTAATGAATATATTCCATAGTAATACCTTTTTGCAGTTGTTCTACCTGACATAAATCATCTATTCTCCTCTGGCTCAACAGATAGTCATTCTGTTATGTAGGTCATTTACTTCAGATGGTGAAGAACTTTGTTCTTACTCCTGCTTTGAATTGAGTGCACAAGAATAGTATAGCTTTCCAGCTCTTAGTGGGTGCTCCATCCAACAGGCTATAGTTTACTCTCATCCGGGTCCAGAAATGCCACCTGAGTGACATTTCTGTAGGAAGCAGACGTATGAAAGATAAAATTCTTCCTCATATTTTTCTCCAGTCAGTTCTAGAGACAGTCGTCTTCTGCCTTGAAGAAAGTGATCCAAGTGCTGCTTTACTCAAATAGTAAGTGAAGGCAGAAAATATTCCTTAATTTGTTTGAATTCTAGGTTTCATGTTTATATTCCAGCAAACCATGCTTGCTGTATTATAAAAACATGTAAATGAATGCATAAAGAGCTCTCAAAGGTTTAGTGATTTATTTATTAAGAATCCTTTCCACAAACACTTACCAGAGGAACATTTTATGTGCATCTAATGATCTAGGTTATAAAAATCTATTTATTAGAATTCATCTTAGGCGATCAGAAATATTAAAAAGTTATGTCCTGTTATACAATGCGGATTGAAGCCTTTGCAAATTCAGCCTTTTCCCACAAGATGTTTATATTCATCAGTGCAGACATGCTGAACAGTCAGGCTAGCATATACATTTGCTAATCCAGCTTGATAATGCCAGCATTATTTAAGTTACTCAAGTCATTTGCTACACAAAACAGGAACTACAAACACATGGGCGCTTTTTCCACCCTGATTAATTTTCTTAGTACTTAATCTCTGAGGTTTAAGAGATCCTACTTGTTTTCCTTTTCAGTGATTAAAAATACTTCATTTAACATTTCCATACTTTAAATTCAGCATATTTCATGCAATATGATGCATTCAATTGCTTATGCATTGTAACTCCCTTTTTATAATGCAAAGTCTGTCATTAAGACCTTAGAGCTCTAGTACATCAGCAGCTCCTGACAGGAATGTAAACCTGTGAGTGTGCTGGAACTGTTCAGTGTGAGTAGTAAAACTCCCACTGATGAACTGTGGGTGACACTCAAAAATTTTCAAATGCTTGGTAAACAAATAAAGGGGGGAGGGGGAAGGGGAGGAAGACCCATCTCTTGGTAATAAGTATTGATGAAGAAATAAGCAAGCAGTCATAAACCACAAAAACAGTAAAAATGTGAAAAGCTAAGAAATAAAAAAAGGATGAGAATAGATAAGCAACTTCAGAATGGGGCAATTTTCTAAAAGATGATGTGTTATCACACAGAAGTGTTATGTAGCAATTTTAGTGCATTCTCTCAGAATATGAAGTTTCTGTAAAGTGATTCTCCACTAAACCTGTAGTAAGATGATTTTAAAACTAAGGGAAGTCTTGTTATGAAGCCATTCAGCGAAAGCATCAGAAAAGGACAAAGAGGGTGAGTATTCTTTCTTATCTAATTTTAGAATATTGTAAGAACTGGATATATTTCTTTTAATTCAGAATTGTCTAGAACTGAACAGCTTCATGTATAAACCTAAATGGGACCCAAAACTAGTTGGAAAAATGCTTAAAAGAGTTTGAGGAAACCAACAGGGTAGACACACTGCAAGTATTCCTAATACCAAGCCATAGGACTGGGTTCCTGAAAAGAAACAGATGCAGCCACTCTACTAAAACAAAGGTGATGGTGTTGCTGGCAATGTTTTCTAGTACTCTAAAAGTTTTTGAATATCTGAAATTAGGAGCCCTGGCTTTTCAGCAATATCAAGGTTGAATCCAAATTTCATATATTCTTCAAAATTTCAATAAGGATTATAATTTAATCCATCCCATCTTGCTAAGATTACACCAGAAAAATGCCAAATTCTTGGAGTCAGGGCATATACAGAATTAGATCATGTCTGGAAACAGGCTCATATCAAATATGTATGCTTTTTATTATCAGAAAGAACAATGATTACTCACAATTCTAGGACACATCGCATGCATGGAAAAGGAAAAAAAGTTTATGATGTTATCTCATTGGTTCTTAGGGAAGAAAACAAGATTGGTCTTTGGGCACCTCTCATAGACTAATAATGTAAAATTACCTAGGCCAAAGAGTCATTCTCCTTGAAAACCCATCCAAGAGCATAAGGCACAAATTCTACATTCAGTTTTTCTCTTTGCAATATCGAGTAAGTTAAGGAACAGAGTTTCTGAAGGTGGGATGTCTCTATATCCTTCCTTCTTGAATTCCTCTCAGTATTCAGGCTTTTAGTCAGCTGTTTCATGTTTCTTTTTTTCTGTTTGCATCTAATATCTGCAGAGATACTTGATCCTCGCGTTCAGAGATTCAAAAAAATAGGTGTTCACAGGGGATAAGGAAATTCTAACCACCTGCTACATGTTGTCATGTTCAGCAGTAACCCCAGTTATTCATGAGGTAGGACTGTGTCACAGAAAGACACAAGGAAGGTTCAGGTTGCTTTAAGAGAGCAGAGTTTGACCCTTGCTCACCTGCAACTGGCACTAAATCCTCCATCGCGTCCTTTCTGAACCACTGACGTACAAAGTTGCCATAAGGTAATGGGGTAAAAACTGTTTTCAACCTGTCTATTTTTTTCCCCTGAAATGCAGCGAGACACCAGGCTGTCAGAGGGTCTGTGGGTGACTGCCCTGGTAAGGAGCCAAGTGGCAAACAGAGTCTATTACAAAGTCTCAGAAAATGGAACAGGTAAAGCTGAAACACAAATATAAAATAGAATGTGAACACAAAAATAAAATAGTCATCGCAAAAAAAATATATGTTCCTTAGTATAGTAAGGCAGGGATTAAGATTAGAAAAGAATAGAAGGTTTGTGCCAGCCCTGAAATAACAGATCCAGGGATAAACAGATCTTTTTGAAAATGCATAAAGTCCAACTGCCAATGGAAGTAATGGGGAGAAAACTGACACTAGCAGACTTTCCATAAGATGCCAGAGATCCACAGAGAGAGCACAGAGCTCATGGCCCTGTTGCCTACTTTTTCAACCACTCAGGTAAGAAGACTTAATTAGGAATCAAGTGCCAGGATCATCTTTGTGTTTTACAGACAAAAATCATTGCAGCAGAGGAACTTAGAGTCTCTATATAATATCTGACTTTGGTACCACACAAAAGGCCCAAGTCTAACAGCCTGGATCACCGTACTGCCTTGGAGCTGAATATACACGTTCTGTAGCTGCTTTCCTTTCACTCTCCCTCTCCTCTTTACTTCCTCCAGAAGCGGGAGAGAAACCAGTCTTACAGCTCTGCTCTGCTCCACAAGTCCCCTTCCCTCAGCAACCTGGTACTGCAGGACCTGAGACTGTACCAACAATGCAGTACAAGTTGATTGCACCACACAGAAGTCACCACTAGCATCCAAAAGCCCAAGCACAGCAAATATAGAGGTCGTTCAGGAGTCTTTATATGTCATATTGTCATGTTATTTGCTTTTTTTATATATATAGACATTATACTGAAAGAAAGAAAATAAGAGAAAAACATTAAAATAGTACATATAGTAATATACAGGCTGGTAAAATCACGTAAGCTTTTCATTATTGCTGAAGAAATTACTGTTCTGAGAAATGCCATTTTCTAAGAAGAGGTTCTTGTCTCCTCTTCTCCCTGACTTAAATGTCTCCATAGATATTTCCATCCACCATTTGAAGTTTATACAGAAGCAAACACAAATGAAGTTGATATTAGGTGTTTACTATGAAAAACAGTATTCTGGAGGTATCAACTGGTTCAATTTAGCAGCTGAAAAACAGAACACACCGACCTTCAAAACTGAAGACTTTTCTGAAAATTCAACCAAAATAATTCCGTCTATAAGCAAAGCTCTTTGCAGAAAGACACATTAGGTTTTCCAGCTGAGATGCATTAATATTTTAGTCGTGTCTTTCATGGCATTTAGTGTAGCATGTATAATGCAGCATTTGAAAAGTTGCCTGACTCTCTTAGGATCATAATTATTTCTGTAATTTTGAAACCTGGTAGGATATGGGTAACTGCAGTAATTATAGGCCAATTTTCTTAATTAATGCAGTCTGCAAAATACTCACACAAGCAATAGCAAAAATGATTAAAATTGATTCCTACCAAAATTAATTCATAAAAAAGAGACACTCAAACAATAACATAAGACTCTTCCTTGACCTCATTAATGAAATTTACAATAAAAGTAAAGAAGTGATAGATATAGTATCAGCTAGAGCAAAGGGGGCAGATTTAAAATTTAATAATGTAATATGTTTTTACCAGAGTACAACCAGAATAATGCAATGGAAAAAAGAAAACTGATTTTTCTGGAAACATAATTTCCTAATTAGTTTAAGCTACTACTGATATCAAAGATATATATCAGCAAAATAGGATTCTGTGGCTTTTGGTTTATTTTCGGCAAATAAAATGAAGTACTGAGAAATTTCTGTTATCCTTGCCAGATTTCAGTCATGATGGATACAAAGTTTTAGAAAAGACTGATACAAAAAAAATCTCAAAGAGAATTAAATATTGGGAATAAGGATTATAATTTTTCACACTCGCTGCAACACAACTGAAATTACCTAAGCAGTTCAGATCATTAGGTTCAAACCCAAACACCATTGAAACAAACAAACAAACAAAAAAAACCACCTTGCAATAATTCTGGAGGATTTTTGATCTTAACCAAAACTAGTATGTCCTAATGTATTTAAGAAACACTGTGAATATGACTATCACCATTTGGTATGAAGACTTATAATATCAGAAGTAGCTGATATCTAGCGTTATTAAAGGCAAATATCTATTTACAAAAGATATGAAAGAAAATTGAAAGTAATGATACAGGAAAATATCTAACAAAGTAAAACATTTTGGTTACTTGCTGACCTTCTTTTGGTATCATTTGCTATGAAACATAGAACTTATCTGATTCTGCATTGACAGATACTATATTGTATTAGAAAGAAAAAGTTTCAAACAAAAAGAAAAAGATTCAAACAAAAAAGGTCAGAGTGTTTCAGTGTTTTGTCAGAAGAGCAACAAAGCCACCAGGATAATGATTCATTTTCTTAATTTTCAAATATATTTACATTTTTTTTTCTTATTAACAGGTACCTTTTTCTCTTACTTTAGACTTTTATGGAATCAAGAGCAACAGATTATGAAAATTTATATAAACTATTACACTGGTAAACAAAAAGATAATAACTATTGATGTAACCCTAGAACAAGCCTAAAACCACGGATACATATCGAGAGATCTGGTATTAGCTAGGACAGATTGGTTCCACTCTGTTGAACTTTGCACAGTTATGTTGGCATGAAGTGAATTTAAAGTGAGTTCAAAATGCAGCATGCAATTATCCGGAACTAGTAACATATAAGCTTGTAATCCTACCCCACCAAGCACAGTCTATCACTACTCTGCCAGCAAAGTTTCGAGATGTTTAGAGATGAGAATTTTGTCTTGAATTGTAACTTAGGGACTTGGACAATCAGCTTCTGACATGTGCAAACCTCTAGTTGCCTGCTCAGCTCAAGGAAAACTTCCAAGCTGCAGGGGAAGGCAGGACTTCTGACAAAGCTATCCTCAGAGCAGTTCTCTTATAAGTGCAATACCGTCTTGGAAAGAGATCAGCTCATCTCAGCTTGTATCCAGCCAACAATATAGGTTAAAAAACATCCATGCACTTTCTTACTTGCCAGAACTTGGTCATTTAAGCTAAATGGATACCAGACATGGCTCCATGTGACATAGCACAAGCATCCAAGACCCAGCTGCCAACTTGGGAGAAGTTGCACATGACCTGTATAATAACATGCCACATACACATACTGAAATCCAACATGTTAAGTCTACTTAATTTTGTTCAGCTTGGAGAATAGAAGGCTGAGGAGTGACCTCATCACAGTCTACAACTTCCTCCCGGTGTGCAGCGGAGGGGGAGGTGCCTGTCTCCTCTCTCTGGTGACCAGCAATAGGACACATGGAAGCGGAATGAAGCTGCATCAGGGAAAGTTCAGATTGGACGTTAGGAAAAGGTTTTTCACAGAGTGGGTAGTTGGTCACTGGAACAGGCTCCCCAGGGAAGTGGTCATGTCACCAGGCCTGTCAGAGGTCAAGGAGCGTCTGGACAATGCTCTTAGTCATGTGATTTAATTTTAGGTAGTTCTGCAAGGAGCAGGGAGTTGGACTCAATGATCCTTATGGGTCCCTTCCAACTTGAGACATTCTATGATTCTACTTATGCCCACACAGGTCAACTAGTGACCTAACATCGAAATAATTGTATCTGCCTGTTGTAACCATATGTGCATAATTTCATGTATTTCAATGCTACCTGGCTGTTTTTCCAGAGACCTTATAGTCAGATATCAAAAAAAAATGAGCATCTTTCCAGGCAACATAAGATTCAAAGAACTTTTAGATCCCGTAAGAAAGGTAGAAGAAAGAAGTTCCTATTACAAATTCCGCAGGATCACAAAACAAGTTGTGTTGTTCTCTTATTGTCTTTTGTTTGTTTGCTCATAAATTGTGACTGAACCAGCTAAGGGCTGGTGGATGTTGTAAGAAACCTCTGAAAAGACACATTAATGGCAATATAAAAAAAAATAGCTAAAGATGCACAAAAAATATAATATACTACAACATGAATAACCTTTTATTTGTGAGTATGCAATGCATTAATGCAACTCTAAAATTATAAATGCCATGTGATTTAGAGCCTTCCTGTCTCCTGCACAAAATGATGTCCCTCAGTTTGCAAGCTTTATCTGAGAAAAAGTTACCTAAGTATCTTGCACTTTTCCATCTGGTAGAACTCAAGAACTGTGACAATTCAATTATCCTAGGTAAGAGACAAGTATAACAAACATGGTACACATCTATATCCAGCCACGGTATCATGGAGGATTTGCTGTAGGTGATGTTTAAGCTATTGCAGCTCCACCTAACTTCTGGTGAGGACAACTCCAGTGTTAGTGGGATGTGACAAAGTAGCTTCTCCCCCAAAGAGCTCTGTTCCCCCATTGCATCCACAGAACTATTACAGAGGAATGGCTACAGCCACTCTCCTTTTTATCTGAATTCACTGACTATTTATAAGACATTTGTAAAAAAGAGCAATTTTACTCTGTATTCCCATTCATAGGCAAATGCAATTTCCTATTGCCAACCAAAGTGCAAATATGCCATCTATTCAG
Organism: Fulmarus glacialis; assembly: GCF_000690835.1. Lineage (NCBI taxonomy): Eukaryota > Metazoa > Chordata > Aves > Procellariiformes > Procellariidae > Fulmarus > Fulmarus glacialis. The sequence continues at coordinate 33,018 of NW_009185833.1, forward strand.
CAAGCAAAATGTTCTCTCTGGCTTTCCAAAGAGAGCTTATACATTGATCATTTATTTTTAAGAGTAAAAGGCATTCAGAGTAAAAAGGGAAGGATTGTTTTTTGCTTTCAGTTTAAATACAGTACTATTCTCCCTACATACATTTATCATTTACTTCTTATGTCTTTATACTTAAAAAAAACACTTTAATTGCTAGAACATCGTTAACTGGTTGGCTTTCCTGGTGAAAATAGTAATTCCTATTTGTAACACACTGTCTGACTAGCTTTTTCTTCACTTGCACAGCATTGCTTTACCTCACTTGTGCGTGTTTTCCATATGCAAATCTTGCTGCGCAAATTTTGAGGAACTGATATGTTTACCTTGGATTTCCAGATGTGCAAGTTACCCATATGATACTTATTACATAGCTAATAGCATCAAACTTTTCACCAGTGGCTGCCATTCATCAAGAAACATCTGAACATACACACATTGTAGTTGTAGGACATCAAAGGTATGTCTGACATTCTCTGAAAATGCTAGATGTAATGGCTGTAATCTGTGTTATACAGTCAATGTGAATACGGAGTAGGTCTGATGCTTCAGGAAAACATCGGACTCCTTCACACATGATAAACAGCACGTTATGGTCATCTAGGAGACCCTCAATCAATATATGGCAACCCTACTCATGCATCAATAGATTTGGAAGGCCTGAGATTAGATATAGCTATATTCCTATAATTCCCTATTCATAGTAATTCCTCGTTCAATGGTAACATACAGATTGCTTTAGCACAAATTGTGGGAACTGTATAATACATTTGAATTTGGCTAATAACATGGGATCTTGCACTACCATTCCATCATGATCTATAATTATATACTATTAAACAAGATTGGTGAGAATTTTTTAGTTTTGTCTGTCAGGGGATAGAGGAATAGGTTTACTTGTACTTCCCACCGTCATCTAATCTTGCAGGGAGGGCATTCAGCAGCAAAGAAAAGTATTTGTCCTTTCAAATTAAGTATTCAGTGAGGAAAACATAGGAGCTGTCTCCCAGTTCTTTGCCAAAGTTTGAAAAAATGGAAGTTTCAAATTAAAAAAATTTCTCCACAATTAGTATTCATATTTTCATAACAGTCAGACGATGAGATGTTGCTATGCAAACTAAAAATACAGAGTCGAGGAAGTAAAGGGAAATCAGTCACAGATCCTGTGCTATTTGCTCCCAGTAGTTCCCTGTGCACTGCCAGCTCGGAGCTGCTGGAAACAGGCATTGCAATGCTGCTGTGCTCACTAACTCCAATGGACTATGCAAACGGGGTAGTGAGCATATTTAAACAATTCCTTGGAAGTGTATTAATAAATAAAAAATCTTATGCAGTAAGATACTGTCTTTGAAATTTCCCAGGCTTGTCAAATCGTCTTGACAGCACGTCATGCCCTGTTACACTGGTATATAGGTAAGGCTGAATGTCAAAATATGACAGGCCAATTATCCTGGCCCAAGTGTCTTTCAGTATTTCTCCAGTATTATCAACTGTTATACTAAATAAGAACCAAATTGCACTGTTACTTGTGTGCAACCACAGAGGATCTTACAGTTCACACAGGTTGGAATTTATTTTGAAGAGTACCAACTTTACATCTGATGCCAAAGCCTGACTATGCATTTCAAGTTTTTAATGTACATGAAGCATGGGCTCATTAAACTAGTTTCGATCATGATTTTTTCTGTTAGTAGGAATCTCATAAAATAATTACCAGATAAAGCTCACCCTAGTCACAGCACAGAAAACTCATGATGTTTATCAAAAAGGGCTGAATTTGAAAGGTTTCAGCAGGGGTGAGGTGATAAGTGAAGATCTACCAGTAAAGACTGACTTAATTCTAGCTGTCTATAGGGTGTTTTTATGACACTTTAAAAGCATTTCCTACATTAATTCCTTCCCCAGCTGGTTCTCAGTCTGAGAAAATAAATAGTCTCTATTCACCAGCATTTTGCCCTTACATTCTCAGTCACATTTGACAAGGCTGGCCAGCAGCAGGATTGTCTCTTTTTCTACCTCCAGTGGATGGTCCAGAAACCATTAAATTAAGTAGAAGGTAGTTACTATCAAATACTTGCTCACTATAGCTACCTGCATTAGAATCCATGCCGGTACCAGATAATCTGAAAATCTCATCCCCACCACCATAGTGATGGTTTTACATTTCTGCCTTTATAACTGTGGATTTCCCATCGATCCACTTGCTCTTTGTGAAAATTAATCACTTATATAGAAATACCAATAACATGACAATTTTGACTTCTGAAATATAAAGTATATCATGAACAAAGACCCCCAAAATGTATGTACAACCAGAGATACTGAACTGTGAAAGCTTCTTTTATTAATATTCAAATCACATTGTTTAAACAATGTGCAGGCTTAATGAATTTACAAAGATTCAAATGTCAATGATATAAACTGAAACTGTATTTATATATAAGTAGAATTAGGTTTTCAGCTAAGAAATGACTGAGATGATTTGAAGACAAATAGCTAGCAACAGCAAGCTAAAACAAAACAAGAGAGAATGAGCAAATAATCATCTTTAAGACTGATGAGGCAAGAACAACCATGTAACTTCCTGTGTTTTAATGTTTATAATAAATAAAATGTAAACAGCCAACTCCTTACACTTGCCGATATGTATTTCTTAGTATTAGAATTAATGCAAGTAACATTAATGAAAATTACTTTGATGAAGTTGCTTAGAAGTATTTAATTCTTTGAAAGTTCATTTACCATGTTCTCAGGTTAATTGTTTGAAATCATTCTTTCCATTTCCAAATTGAGAGATATTCTTAAATGATACAACATAAGCAATGCTCTCCACGTGACTGGCATCTTCAATACTTCTAGAGCAGTTTGTATCTTAGTAAGCCCATATATCTGTTCCAGAGTTCTAAAACATTTTTCTAAAAAGAAGTTAGTCCTTAGTATGACTGAAAACTTGCACATTAAGTTTGATTTATTTTAGATGAAAAATTGCTGAACATTTGTTTAGCAAAACAAAAACCTGAACACACACACACACACACACACACACACACATACACACACAAAGAAATGTTCGTTCTGGGTAGCCTATAGGAAAACATACTAAGGTGGTAACACATAAAACAATAACAAGGGCTACTGAGTTAAATCAGCAACACCTGATAGCATTGATATGCTTGCAGCATAGATTCTCTTATGTGCACTGAAACTGGATGACATCGACTGGAAATGCTTTCCTTCAAATTTTAAAGATTTTTTTCCTGTAACCTAAAAATAAACACAACGGAAAAGCTGGACTACAAATTCCTGTTTCAGAAATCATAGCACCACTGTCACTTTTTTCACCCTCAAATTTCTGTAATCATGCTTGTTTTCAAACTTTAATTATCATTTGCTACAGTCAACAGGAAGGAGAAAAACAGGAGCAAGTGTCATTGATATCCACCTTATCTGCCACTCAGAACAGTTTGGGGTTTGAGTTTACAGGAATACTTACGGAATCAATCTTCCTAGCTAATTTTTTCCACTCAATGAAATAACACCTGCATAGATAATGATTCAGTATAGTAATTTACTATTTGCTTCAGGTTAAACTCATCTTTAAAGCCTATTAATTTCAGTGACATTTAAAGATCAGCACATGTTTTAGGTACGTTGCTGAACTGGACTTCCAGGTTAACCTGCTAGCAGGTATTTTGCACATCCCGTGACAGCCGTTCAGTCTTTCGTGACAACAGCTGTCAGTTCAGTATTCTGAAATATCAGACATAACAGCATTGTCCAGTGTGTACTTCCATTTCAATGTTAACAACAGACAAAATTTCAAGATCAATTACATCGGTCTGTCTTTCTAACAGAAACATATATGTATTAAGATACACAACGAGTTTCCACTGTTCTAATGACTTTTGAATATTAAACATGAAATATCGCCTGAGGTAGTTTCTCTAGCATATTTTTGGAACAGTTGCAATTGTCTTCAATATTTGGAAACAAGAATGATCACAAAATTGTCACTTCTTCAGAACAGCCTGCCATGGGAAAACTGCCAGTGTTCTCTACTGCAATGAAAAATGACCTAGCATTTAAAATTATGATTAACAACTTGATACTATTAACAACTATTAACAGTTGTAGTTCTACTACCTAGGTTAAGTTTGTAGCATATTGTTCATAACGTGCTAACAAACATATTAATACCTAAAAACGCAGAGTCAAGGTTTGCATTTCTTAATCAACTTGACAATAGGAAACAAAGATCAACTATTTCTTTCTGTATTATTATAGAAGGACCCAATACCAGTATGAGCATAGTTCCACTTGGAAATCCAGAAAATGATTTTTCATCCGTAAGACAATGATTTTTCATCCGTAAGACAAATATATAAGTCAGTTGGTTTATGGCAAGCTGGGCTCTTGTAAATTCTCTCCACCTAAATCCAAGCAGAGCTCAGACATCAAGCTGAGCAGCAGCCACATAAGAGTGAGGTCTCTTACTCTCCATAGCATCTGCGCTCAGTTGTTTCTGCAGCAGTTAGAAACACGTGCAGGATCAGGTACATTCACCACCACCACCAGAGACTTTAGCAGAACTTGAAGCTCAAAAAGCAAATAGCTCTAATACCTCCGAGCTGAAACCCATGATACAAAACCTGTCAGCTCCTGCCTTTTGGCTCTGAACTGGAACCAAGACTCCCTCTCCATGCCAAGTACTCTAAGAGCTGAGCTGGAGTCTCTCTCATGCCTTTACAGAATTCTTTCTGCCCAGTCTCATACTATCAGTAGGGATAGTGGGATGCATACTCATTGCTTAGCTTCTTGCTTTCCAAGTAGTCTTGGAAAGTAAGAACTGAGTGTTTGAGTCTGTTCAGCAGAGGAGGTGACTGAAACCACATTTCTTATTTTTCTGGAAAGCACTCTGAACAGAAGACCTTTTATGAAAAAAGGGTACAATCCACATATTCTCCGTTACTACAGTGTTAAAAGAAGATAGGGAGTTATAGTAATTTCTTTGAAAAAACGGCATTGGCAACCGCTGTCACAGGAATACTCTGGACTGTGAACAGTAAAGCACCCAACCCCTCCATAAACAGAATTACTTTAAACACACTTTTTTCCTCGACATGTCCTATTACGCATCTCTAAATGTGATTTTTTGCAGTGTGTTGATATTTGTATTTCTTTTTCTCATATTTCGTGTAGAAATAGTTCAATGGCTTCTTTGACAGTGATCAGCCCAAAGTCTCACATGCTCATGTGGTTACAAGATGATGTTAATTCTTCTCTTCTTTCAAATACCAGGTGCCAGATGGTTCTCTGGCCATTGTATTCAGATGGTCAAGTGATATGTATTTTTGCTTTAGATCCCTATGGAAGAGATGTCATAGCAGCATATAATCATATATCTGGTAAAGAATTCTAGAGAATGAGTTCTTAAAATCTATCAGAGCTACCAGATTTGGTCCAAAGGAGCCAGAAGAGACCTGACATTTTATGCCATTTTTGTGTTTTATTTTCTAATTTTTCAAGGCTCTAAGTAGAAACAGCTGGAATTTTATCCAACTATTATTTGTGGCAGTAGACCAGCTATGCAGAGTAGCATTTATGGGGTTTTAGCCTACATTATATTTAAGGAAAAAGAAGAGTTACTCAGGAAGGATTAGTGGTAATTCTCAAGGAAGAAAGCCTCAGAAGGCAGGAGCAGCAGCCTAACACACTAAGGAAAATATTTGCCTAGACATGAACAGAAGTTCTCCCAGTTGCTACCAATTTCAGTGTCAATTAAGAGGACTACACAGAGAGTAGAATTAATTAAATCCAAATTATAAACTAGGAGAGGAAATAAGCAAACAAGATAAAAAGTGCACCATTTAATAATCAAAAGCCCTCTGAAAATGACAATTATAAGTCTAGAAAAGTATATCTTTATTCTACAGATATTCAGCAAATTTTATTAGGACAGTAGGACTTTCAAAACACTAGAAAAATTGCTATTTATATGGTGTGTAGCTGTTCACCACTTGTATGTGTAATTAAAACAGTTTCTTGTGAATCAAAACCAAATTGCCGTTATATTGATGCAAAATTCAAGATAAAAGACACTACCTTTTTTTTCCCCATCCTGTTATATCTCATGAGGCTTTTTACATACCTTTAGAAAGGTGAGAAGAAACAGCATTTAGTATTTCTGGAGGTTTAGTTTTTTTCCCATCAAAGTGGTATCAAGATGCACAAGATGCTTAAAGGTAATGTAAAGAATAGTCCCACTTATGGTCTATAGATAAGTTATGTGAGCTAGTATACAGACATTTTCAGATCAACTAATCAGATATCCCTCCATAGTTGCAAGACACAGGTACCTGACACCTTCATCAGGTAATAAACAACCTTAGATCTATTTCATAAGTCCTATAGCACAAAGACCTCCTAGTAACATCTGGGGTTCCCAGTACCAACATAGTGCTGTTGAACCTGTTCAGCAACCAATTGGAAAAAAGTCAGAACTCATGTCTAATAGATCTAAAAAAAACCCAACAAAAAAAAAAATCCCAGGCTATTACAGAATTTTTCCCTGAAGAACACAAAAAAGTATCGTCACTAGCACCATGAGAAAAGTCACCCTCAAAATATATTTTTTACTTAATGCTCATTATAATCTATGAATTATGGCAAGACACAGAAATATGTTTTGCCTTTTGTCAAATATTTTGTTTGCACAGATTTTGTAATAATAAGTTTGGCAATGGAGAAGAATGTTCCCCAAAGACCACACCATGGGCATTGTCCTGGTTCCGGCTGGGACAGAGTTAACTTTCTTCCCAGTAGCTTGAGGGGTGTGCTGTGTTTTGGGTTTGGTATGAAAGGAGGGTTGATGGCCCATCGATGCTTTGGCTGTTGCTGGGTGATGCTTGCACGGGGCGGGGGGAGCACAGCCGGGATGGTGGACCCAGCTGGCCAATGGGGTATTCTATACCATCTGACATCATCCTCAGTATAAAAACCGGGGCGGGGGGGGGGGCTCGCCCCCCCGGTCGTGACACGCGGTCGGTGGTCGGTGAGCAGTTGCACCGTGTATCGCCTGCTTTGTATATTCTGTTGTTGTTGTTTTCC
>NW_009185833.1:40266-46605 GCF_000690835.1 Fulmarus glacialis
GGGGCGGTGAGTGAGCGGCTGCGTGGGGTTAAACCACGACAGGCATTCATCTTTGCAAATTTTTATAAGACAAAGAGGTAATAGCCTTCTTCAGGTGGTGAAACATACCTTCTTTCACAGATTCCTTCTGGCAGAGGTGTCATAACATAGTAAATAGTGCAAAAACAATCCCATTTCAATATCATTTAGAGCACTACTAATGTGCTGGGCAAGAAACTAACCTGAGGCATTTGCACACTTGCGTATCATTTAGGAAAGTTCATCAGGGGATGCTGTTGTAATTTTCCCTCATTCTGCAGTGGTGATATCTAGCCACACACTTGCCACAATTTATAAGACTGGAAGTTAACATAAAAGCTAGCTGAGGTAGCAGAACTGTCAAGGGTTTATTTCACCCTTTTAAAGTCTTTGAAATTATGGAAAATAAGGTGGGGAAGTAAAAATCTCTCATGTTTTTTGCTGCAATCCTACACTACCATTGGTGACATACATATAAACAGAAATAAAATTAGAGCAAATTTATTTTCAGAGACCTGCAACATGTATCAGTCAATGTCCTGCTTATGCATAAAATCTGAAGTTGCCATTTAGTTTCATAAAACTGTCACTACAGTATAAACTCTGTGTAATGCATTACTTGGTATTTGTCAAAGTTGAACTCAAAAGTTATATGGCTCCATGTTACTACCAATGCAGCAGGCAGCTTGAAATCAGAGATGTGGGGCAGATTTTCTCTTCTTCAGGCAACGATTTTTAGATTTCAAGTTATGGCCTGAACCCTGCTGTAACAATCATTTGAGCATTTTCTAAGACAGAAAATGAAGTACGTTTCTCCACCTTTTCTATTTGTCTGGATTTCTTAACACATGGGTATTACTTATTACTTATTACTATTACTTAAATCACCAAATGATTGTGAGCCCTCACAATCAATGACTGAGCCCTCTGTTTTTTTCCCTCACTTCAAATTATCATTCGGAACGATAGGCAATGTGCTTGCAGATGCAGAACTGACTTCCCTGCTCAAGATCCATAAAGGTGTTAAAAGAATCTAGTGAAGAGTATGGATCTGAGTCTTTGTCTTTATGTCTACAGCAATAAAATCAAAGCAACTGGAGGATGTGTGTAGTACAGTACAAAGATACGTATCCTTCATTCTTCATCTCAGTAACAATGGGTCAGCCCAATCCTCTCACCCAGAGGTCTATCAGTTTCTCCACACCATCTACACAAAAGAGGGAAAGACATATACTCACTAGCTATTCAAAATGATATGCCAGTTCAACTTGCATGAGATGCACAGCTTTAAGCTTAGAAAAGGAATCTTCTCTTACTTCGTTAAGCAATGAACCTTCTCCTCTGACTTTCTACCCACAAAAAACAATACTGCAAGTTACTGCACGCATATAGATTTCCAGAGGATGTGTTATTGCAAGCACCTTAAGAGATCTCCTTGAGGAAAAATCATAAATATTCTGGATCCTTATAACATTTTTCATTCTTTCATCTCACCTGGGACAAGAAATCCCTATTTAGTCTTTTAATGTTTTCTTGTCCAGGATAAAAGTATTATGTGAGCAAGACAATACTTTCTTAATACTAAAAACCTCTGCCTTAGTACTAATCTTCAGCGTGCTCAGCAGGATCCCAAAGTCCACAGTATTGCGATCACTGCAGCCAAGGCTATCAATAACCAAGATATTACAAAGCAGGTTTTCTTTCTTTGTGAATAACAAGTCCAGCAGTGCTTCATTCCTGGTTGGCACATCTAACATTTTTATGAGGAAGCAGTCCTCTACGCATTTCGGGAACTTGATGTGAGCTGCTGTATTGTTCTTCCAACAAATGTCTAGGTAGTTGAAGTCACCCATAAGAACCAGCTTCAGTTGACCTGAAGCTTGCTTCAGTAACCCAAATATTGCTTCGTTGGCCTTATCGTCTTGGTTTAGAGGTTGGTAGCAGATGCCTACTGTAAGATCCCCTTTGGAGGCAACCCCTCTGATCTTGACCCAGAAGCATTTGACAGGGCTTCCACAATTGCCCTAGTTAACTTCTATATATTAAAGGTTCTCCTTAGCATAGAGAGCTACTCCTCCTCCTTGTCTTCCCCGCCTGCCTTTACAAAACAGCCTATAGCCATCCATCACAATCCTCCAGTCATGTGACTTGTCCCACCATGTTTCAATTATTGCTACGATATCATAACTTCCTGACCGGGTGTGGAGCTCCAATTCCTCCTGTTTGTTCCCCAGGTTGCGTGGATTGGCATACATACACTTGAGGTGGTTGGTCTTCCAGTTCTCATCTTGGGAGGCAGCTAAGGAACATTTGTCACCTCTCTGGTTGGCCTCGCTTATTCTCCAGTTGGTTGAAATGGCGTGAGCATTGCACTTTGGACCCCACCCTGCAAGTCCTTCAGTTTTCTCCAAGGCTTTCAGTAATCGGTTTCCCACAGCCTCCTCCTAGAGAAACTGATGCATTACAGTCTAGACAAGTGGTCTGTGCAGTGGGTGGGGAACTGGCTGACAGGCCGCACCCAGAGGGTGCTGTTGAATAGCTCCTTTTCAAACTGGCAACCTGTCACAAGTGGGGTCCCCCCGGGATCGATATTGGGCCCAAAGTTGTTTAATATCTTCATAAGTGATCTGGATGATGGGATCAAGCGTACCCTGATGAAGTTTGCCGACGACACCAAACTGAGTGGGGAAGTGGACAATTTGGAAGGGAGAACCACCCTGCAGAAAGACCTGGATAGGCTGGAAGAGTGGGCTAACAAGAACCTTATGAAGTTCAACAAGGACAAGTGTAAGGTCTTGCACCTGGGAAGAGACCTGGAGGTCCTGGCGGACAACAAGCTCAATATGAGTGAACAGTGTGCTGCTGCAGCAAAGAAAGCCAATAAGATGCTGGGTTGCATCAACAAGGGCATCACCAGCAGAGATGAAGAAGTCATTATCCCACTCTACTCAGCGCTTGTCAGGCCACACCTGGAATACTGTCTTCAGTTTTGGTCCCCGCTACACAAAAAAATATGGGGACAGGCTGGAGAGGGTCTAGAGAAGGGCCACAAAGATGACCAAAGGATTGGGAAGCCTGCCATATGAGAAAAGGCTGAGAGAACTGGATTTGTTCAGCCTTGAGAAAAGAAGGCTTAGGGGAGTTATCACCATGTTCCAGTATTTAAAGGGTGGCTACAAAGAGGATTGAGACTCCTTTTTTACAAGGAGTCACATGGAAAAGACGAGGGGTAATGGGTACAAGTTACTCCTGGGGAGATTCCAATTGGACACAAGAGGAAAATTTTTCACAGTGAGAACAATCAGCCATTGGAATAATCTCCCCAGAGAAATGGTGGATTTCCCAACATTGGACACTTTTAAGATTCAGCTGGACAGGGTGCTGGGCCATCTTGTCTAGACTGTGCTTTTGCCAAGAAAAGTTGGATCAGATGTTCCTTGAGGTCGCTTCCAACCTGGTATTCTATGATTCTAGATTCCTTTGAATATTATGCTGATAACAACCTCTGTTTTATGAAGCATATGATCAGGTCTAAAAACAGAGAGGATTCATTCAGCCCACCTCTGAATGTTTTTTTTTTTTTCATGTGGAATACTCATTCTGGAGACATTCAGTATTGTTACTATATACACAGGTACTAAACCAAAGCCTTATGGAAAAGGTTATAATACCTTGCTGCTTCTTTTTTTCCTTATGAAGTTTATTAGTATTATTTTTATAACAAAAAAAAAGTCTTCCCAGATTAGAAACTCTTTCTACTGTGATTTTTTTCTCTGAGCCTTCTCAATTCTATGCATGTAAAGGACATGTTCTCTAAAGAAAATACCAGTTATATTGGTCATCAGCAGCAAGTAGCAGTTATAAGTGAGAATGCCTCCATGTCAAAAATCTGCCCTACCTAGCAAAAAGTGCACTTTTCTTCCTTTTTTACATTCTCGATCTTGTTCTAGAAAATAAGGGGGGAAAAGGGATTTGGTGTATTAATCTTTCTATAAAACGATAATGCAATACAATCACTCATGAAGATATACTGAAAATATTAACAAATCAAACAGAAGTTTCACATTTTACCCCTTAAGCATATTTACGTCAAGAATCAATGACAATATAAAAAATAGTTATGATTTTAGCAGAGCAGACTATGTACTTTAAATACATGGTGGATTTCTTCTTCATAACTAGTTTCAAAATCAGTTTTTAAAAGAACTAATGTAATTTTATAACCAGCTGAAAAAGAGACAATGTTTCATCCCTGTCTGCACTACAACTGTTATCTTTAGGTTACTTGGTAGTGGTTAAACAAATTTCTTTCTAAATAATTACAAATCAATAGAAAACCCCATACCTTCTTCAAAGGGAAGGGGGAAAAAAAGAATGTTTTCTACCAAAGTATTCTTCTTATGTCTCACAGAATAATAATTTAAAAAAAAAAAGAAATCTAGCTGGAATCTGTGTTATTCCTTATAAAAAGGAGACCTCACAACAAAAAGGAAAGAATGGGGGGAAAAAACACAGAAGTTAAAAGACAAAGATCTTTTTAATATGGTATTTAATATGGTACTAAAGTTATTAACTGGATAGATACAAAAATAAAACATACTATGAAACAGATTATGTTAAACACATGCTTAAATAACACTTCAAAGCAGTTACACCTCGCTCCACACTGGGAAAAAAAAAACATTTTAGATCTTTTTTCTATTTTTCTTAAGCTAATTTTACATGCAAAAATCATATTTAATTATTATTATTGTTTCATACCACTTTTTGTAGAAGGAGGGTTTATTCAGTATAATTTTACTTTTGTTCTATGGCTGACTAGGGAAACCATTAAAAATGGTATGCAAATATCAAAAAGAAAAAGATAATTTTTTCCTTCCATTTAAGATTTGGTATTGAAGGAATATGTAAGTCAGCAGCAACAGTAATTCTCTGGGTTATGAGAAAGGGTATTGAAGCATTAACCTTGAGGTTTGAAGCAAAATGAGGGATACTGGAAGTTCCAAAGGTAAGGAAGAGATAATGTACGTTCAAATGTGTCTTGCATTTCATAAAATTCAATTTCTACATTTAGTATAAATTAAATAAACTTGCACATAAAATTTCCTATATATTACATTGACAAACTGCACATTTTATCACAGTTTGAGAATGAAAGTGTGGGGAAAAAATTGAGGAAAATATATATGTGAAATATTTTAGTTTGCTTATAAACTTGAATGTTCTTTGGAAAATTCAGGAAGAATTTAGTCCTCAACTAGTGGTTTGAAAGCAATTCTGGGCATTTATCCAAAGGATAACCAGTACCCACTGAAGACATAATAATACTCCTCCTAAAGACAGGCCTCCTACAGACAGTAATTGTCAGCCCACATCTGTGCTTGAATCAAAACTTCAGGCCTTAGCAGTTAGCATCTGAAATATGGCAGGGGAGAAAACTTCAGTCTCCCATAACATTTAGAGTCAATTTAAACTTGACTTGACCTATCTCATCAACTCTGCAGGTATCAGTTGTTTGGCCAGCTGATTCCTTCACCACCACATATGCCATTTTACCTGGCAGTGCCATTATAAGGTTAGAGCAATTCAGAATTGCTGGTGTCCTTTGCAGTTAACAGGGCAGGATGGAAGTCAGGAAATACACTGTGCTTTAACATTTATCTGTAATGCGTAAAAAGTGCATATGCTGTCATAAGTAACTTCAGTATGATCAATAGTGATTTGTTAACTCTTGTTAATCAATGTTAATGTTAGTTCTGGAATAAAATTCTCAAAATGCTTTGACAGAGACAGATCATCTCAAATTTCCCTTTCATTGGATGTAGCATCCTACATCCCAGACCTCTCTTTACTAAGAATAGGAATTCATCACAGCACCGACAAGTGAATCTAGGAGTGGCAGAACAAAAACTGTGGTTTTCTATAGATTTATGTCTCATGGTGAGTTCTTTAGCATATAAAATGATGCGAACTCTGACTGAACTTTTTCACAGCTGAAACATTCATAGTATCTCTCTCACATCTGACATTCAGCAAGAAGTAAAACACTAAAATCTGTCTTCTCTATTTTCATAGGGTTTGGAGAAACTCCCTCTTTTAGGATAATTTGTGAGATTTCAGAAACAAGTGATCATGATTTAAACTCAGTCAAAAAAAACAAAAAAAAAAGTCTCTTGCTGAAATATACAGACATGGTGCTTTAAGAACTAGTGCTTTCAAGCAAGCATCATCTGAAAAAAGAAACAAATGCTGTTATACATAGAAATCACTCAAGATTTTTTTACAAGATATGCAAAGAAGAGATCACACTGGATCGGGGGG
>NW_009185833.1:46617-46852 GCF_000690835.1 Fulmarus glacialis
CTGGATTAAAAGTGCAGCCAAATTAAAAACTTACAATGAATGGCAGAAAAGATAACAATGTTAATGAATGCAAATCAGGAACTACAAATTGAAGAAAATTGGTAACGTAAGGCATAGGGACACAAGAGGAAAATAGCACAAACCAAACAACAATGTGAGGAGGGTGTTTTGAATGTACATTTTGAAAAATATTTATCCTGATAAACGTATGTTGTGGTTTAACCCAGCAGGCAGC
>NW_009185834.1:0-27731 GCF_000690835.1 Fulmarus glacialis
GGAGGAGGAGGGAAAGGAGGAAGAGCAGTGCTGGGGCAGGCTTCTCACACCAGGTTGCAAAGGGGGTTTCAGTTCCCCTTATTCCCCTCTCGCTCTGTGTGTCCTCACCCCCAGCAAAGCCCGAGCACAGACAGGCCTGCCTGCACCTGCCTGCTCAGGGGATGGGAGCGGCCGGCTCCCACACCCCCTCGGAAAGAGCGGGGTCCCCTGCCTGGGCCGCCGTTCGCATTACACCCTGCCTGGGCCGCAGTTCGCATCAAGGCAGCTCCGGTAGCCGAGTGATAAGCGTGGACTGCCTGGGGAACATCCCCGAGGATGTGGTGACCTGGCCCAGGGTTTACAGCCTGGCAGCAAAGGAGGAAACAAGGAGTAACAGCTTGGGACAAAGCAAGATGTGCCATTTCTGCAGAATTAATGAATGCTCTGGAGGGGGGGGTCAGGGATGGGAGGGCCACCTGCAACAGAAAAATTGCTGGCACGGCTGTTTGGGGGGGGCTTATGTCCCTTCCCTTGTGGCAAAATTCTAGGCTGCAAGACTGTGCCTCAAGGACCTGCAGGACTTACACTACAGAGCTCAGGCTGCGCCTTGTCCAGGAGTCATGACACTCAGACACACGGGAATTAGGAAATTTAGCACTTGCCCTTTCCTTCTAGATAAGTTTTGCAAAGTGACCAAAAAGAGAACTGGAAATCGCTGGAAGAAGTTAAGCAGAAGGACGAGCTCCAGCCAAGCTCATTACAGCCCGGGCAGATGACAGCGGAGCTCCCTAAGAACAGGGTGTCATTTATTCTGATGGCGCCCTGAAAGTATGTTCACCTCAACAGCAGGCAGGAAGTGCCATCCCTGCCTCAGATTGCCTGCAGCTGAAACAGAAGTATGAAAGAGTCTGTGCGAGGAAAATGTTCAAGCTGATTGAAGAAATAGCAACTCCTGGTTTCGAAGCACCTTCTCCTCCTCTTCCTCTTTCAAACCCCCTGCAGCCCCCAGCTGGGTCCTTCTAACCTGACCCCCCTCGCTCCCCTCCTCTGAGTCAGTCAGGGTATGAGATGGAACAAAAATAGAAACAGCTTGTGGGTAGGGGCAGATGTTCACACAGCGTCTTAGCGTGGGTGTTGTCTTCACCTGGCCACCGCCGTCAGGGCAGCCTGGTTCCTTTCCTTCTTCTGCACCCACCCTGGGAGGCAGCTGGGCACTGCCTCCAGCCGGAGCCGCATGGCTGGGTTAGACGTCCCCATGTGTCGACATGGTCCCTGCCAGAACTGGATCCCCACCACGAGAAGCATCGTCACAGCCATGCCGAAACCCTTCACATCATCCCATGACCCCCAATTCCTCCCCTGTATTTTTCACTCGGTGGGGAATCCGGCACGGGCAGGGGCGCAGTGACTTCTTCCCGCTCACACAGGAGACCTCCGGCACCGCCTGAACACAACCTGCCTTTCCTGCCTCCCAGCCCCCAGCTTCAGGAGCCACTTCTTCCTCCCGGAGAAGCAGCCTGACTCCCTCGGGGCTTGGCCCCCAGTAACAGCCCAGCTGGCGAACTGGCCCCAGTGCGGCACAGGGAGGGGAAGAGGGGCTGCAGGCAGATGCTAGCGCGCTCCTCCCTCCGGGGAGGAAGGAGGGGGCCAGCGCAGTCACACGAGAGCATCATTTCCTCTCAGGAAACCCAAGTGAAATGTGGAGGGGTGGGAAAGAGAGCTTTTTTCCCCCCACACTTCTGGCTGAAGGGCTGATCTGAAGGAGGGGGCAAATCATACCAGCCCAGAAAATAGACTCTCTGGGGAATACCTGAAGTTTGGCCTGTACTGGTGGCAGGGTGTATATCACCAGACCTGACCTGCAGCTGACCTTCCTCCTTTTACACACCTAACACTGAGCATCCAAACAACTGCCTTTCAGTAGATTACAGCTCTGCTTTTGTTTCTTAATGGAGTGAGTCATGACCACCTTTTTATTAGAAGAAAATAACAAGGCTAACAACAGCAGTACTAATGCTTCCTCCACTGGTACTAATGCTTCCTCCGCTGCAGGGTGCTGGACGCAGAGTGTCCATGACTTCTCTGCCCACCAGCGAAATGACTCGGTTGTACTTGGAAATAGATGAGCAATCGGGGCTGTGGGATGGACATAGATACTTCACCCCGCTGGAGCAGCTCCTTCATTTGCCAGCTGCTCCCAGCCAGAAGGGAGAAAGGGGCTCGATTCCTCTAAATGGAGGTGGTTGAGTAACTTAAACCACGCTCTACTTTAGGTAGGAAACTCCCCTCCTCCCTGCAGCACTTTACATCGTTCCCACTTAGGTTCTGCTGCATCTTTCTGCTCCTCCTCCCGCTTCCCCTTGATAATCTCCCAGGCTCTTTCGTCCTTTGTCTCGGGCTTTTATCGGGGCTTTCAGATCAGCTGGTCCTTTCCTTTTCTTCCAGGCTGTATTTCCCCTAACCTAGCTCATTCTTCCCTTCTCCCCTCCCCACCTCCTCCGGGCTCTTTGTTTCTGCTTGTTCTCAGTGCTGCAAAGGGAAACTTTCTCGCTGCAGCTGGGGAGAGGTGGCCCCAGCTCCTGGGGGACACAGCTGGACCCCCACCCCAGGTAAAAGCTCCCAGGGCACAGCATCCGTGGGGTAGCATCCAGTGGGAATTGCTAAAGAGCAAAATGCTGCCTTTTGGAGAGAACAAAATTCAAAAGGAGCTTTAAAAAGGTGCTCAGGTGAATAAACGAATGCCATTTCTTTGGAAGCAAAAGAGACAGGATCAGCCAAGTTTCTCTCGCCTGAGCTGAGACAAGGGACACCCTGTGCTGGGGGTTACATGTGTGCTTGTCACCCCAAAGGGTTAACCCCAAACCTCAGCAAGACCGAAGGTGAGAGAAAGCCAGTGGGCTCTGGCTGCTGGAAAGGAGACCGAGGGGAAGGCAGATCAAGGGTCACACAGGAGATCAGTCAGGGAGGTGGTGTATAGAGAGCAACCTAAATGCCACGGAGTCCTAGTCTGGGGCTTGAGCTGCATTATATCCCTGCTGGGGCACAATCCTGAACCCGCATCCTCTGGTCGGTTGTGAAATGTAAGAAATTCCTCAGACGAACAAAGCGTAGCACAAGACAGCAAAGAAGATGGGTTGGCATTTCTTTAATGTTATTAAGTTTTCCATAACATCAGTTTCTAATTTTGGAGTGGCTGATGTCAAAACACTTACAGCACAAGCAGTGAGATAAGTTTGTGCCGGTAAATGGAGAGCTGGAAGACAGGTAAATTTATACCCAGGGCGAAGGACAGCTGAGCAGTACTGTCAAGCTGAGCCCTCATCGGTGTCATGACTTGGTCACTCTTGAGACAAAGTCTAACAAAACAGAGCAGATCATGAACATTAGCCTTGTTACAAATTTCTCTCAGTCTCAACAGAATAACCTGTTGACAAAAGCTGATTCTAGAGGGTGAAAAGCACTATCAGACACAGACTCTGCGCCAGGACAATCACCCCCCTCACTTTATGGCCCCATAGATGTGATTTGACGTTGTGCTGGAATCTTTCTTCTTCCCTCTGAAAGCTAATAAAAAGATTAGTAACTGCTTGGGCATTTTTAATAAAAGAGAGTTCATACATTTTTCACTTTAAATCTACATTCTGTAACAAATCCATAATCATTAGTGACTATTCCCAAAGAATTAGAAAAAAATGCGTGCCACAACCTATACAATTAGGAAGAACCAACTGAATTTCGGTTTATTGTGGCCCCAGTGTCTCTCAGACCTAGTTTATATTCCCGGCTCTGCTGCTTTAAAACAGAATTAAGCTAAACGGTGTGTTGACTTGAATGGGAGTTGCCTGCGCTCAGCACTTCTGAAAATCAGGCTGAAAGGGAATCTCGGCCTTACATCTGATTTTTACCTGACTCATGCCTTCGTGACTCCACTGACTGCTGCAAGCTGCTGTCAACAGCTGCTGTCAGGAGTGAAAGAGGAATAAAGCAAACCTCCTGTCTCCTTTTAGAAGCTGTTGTTCTTTCTGTTCCACTAGCTGATTACTTACTCCCGCATACAGATGGACAGGCAATTTTTAAAACAGGGATTCCAGCTATCTGCACAATCAAGTTTCAATTTCTCCGCTTGCTCGACACGGCCCAGAGCATCACGAGCCATACTGATGAAGCACTTGCCAGACACAGTTATGAATGTAAAGAACCCATCTTCCCATTTCCAACCACGTGCTATCCCTGGGGTAGCTGCACTAATTGCTTACATGGGAAAATGACTTGTGTAGTTAGCTGCCTTTAATGTGAGACAAAGCCCTTTTGTTCTTTTATCAACTTGCTAGTTCTCATTTGTTCTTTACTCTTCCTGCCGCTGTTTCCCCGCACGCATTTCTTACCTTCTCGTCCTGCCTCTTCCCTTTCCCTGGATGTATTTCCCAGAAACCTGCTCCTCTTCCACACCGGCAGATCTCCCCCCACTAACAGCCATTGTCAGCCTGGCCAGGTTTTCACTCACATCTCCCGGCTATTCCTGCCCATCGGCACCCAACCAGCCTCTCATGCTGTGAATCCTAGCCCTTGTGAGTGGTTACTGCTTCTTTAGACTGTTGGGAGCCATCAAATGTCATAAAATATTCTTACACGCGCCATTTAATTGACTATTAGGGCAAACATATTTTGGAGAAACACTGGTTACCTTGGTTCAGATCTTTTGGAAGTAAATCTCATCATCGCTGAATCTGATTCCCTCTGCCTTGGTCTTTCTGACTCATTTCTTAAGCACCAGGTTGTTGCCTAGAGGGTATAATCATGTAAATATAATCCACTGCACAGTGTGTGTTACTATGCCCACTCCACCGAGAATGAGTACAGCTCCTGGGTACAGAAACGACTCTTTAAGCTCAAAATGGAGCGGCTCATGCTTTTAGCTGAGAATGTTTTGGAGCCATTTCAGTGGGCTAAACACAAATATAAGCAAACAAAATAAACACATTCAGTAAAAACCATTACACCTCTGTTTTCTATAGCATTACCAATAGCAGAAGAAAACCCTCACCCCACAGCCCCTGCTTGTTCTCAGGGGTCCCCAGGCACAGCACAGGCAGGGCAACCAGTGGGTCATGACGCAGACCACAAACTCCCTCTCTTACTCCAGCGCAAGCATGGCATTGCACATCCCATCCCCGAAAAGCATTTTATCCCACCTTTGCAAAGAGAAAACAGACAAAAAGTAGATCTAGGCTTTGTTCTACCCTCTGGATATCACCCTAGATGGTATTTCTGGAGGGTATTTGGGTCTGCTGCAGGGTATCTAGAAGGCAGCTGCAGGGCTGGCCGGTGGGGAACGAGGAAACAGCTGGAGCCGGCGGGCTGGGGGAGGCGGCGGCGACAGCAGCCTGCAAAGAGGAAGGAGATAAACCAGACCTCCTCCTTCACTGGGGGGTAACACGAGGTAATGGGCTTAAGTGAAGGAAGGCACATCTGCTGTAGGTGGAGGGAAGCTTCTCGGTGGCAGAGAGCGCCGGCGCTGGGGTCGCTCACTGCAGCAGGCTGCGGTTCTCCACGGCTGAAGGCTCCAAGAATAGGCTGAAAAGAAGTCTGTCCGGAAAGACTTAGGCAGAGTCGATCCTGCCCTGGGGTAGGGGTGGGCTGGATGACCTTTCAAGGAGTCTTCCTACAAATCCTTGTTTTACAGGCTTGTGTGGATCACGTTCAGGCACACAAGTCTGTGACTTGGTAGCTGTCCTAAAATATATTAAATGACAAAGTAACATGAATTAATAACTTGATTAATTTCTTTCTTTTTACTGAGGGTCCTTTCTGCTGAAGTTGTTCTATGGTTACTTCAAATGTTGTCTCCCTCCCCTGACATCTGAATCATCCAGAGAAGAAAAAAATAATTTGAATTAAATACTTTTTTCCCAAAATAAACCTAGTGAAATAAACTTGTAAAAGAGGGGAAATAATTTATGTCTTCTATGTTCATTTCTCCTAGGCTCCTACTTACTTAACCCCATTTAAACTTTGTATCAGCTTATGACATCCGGTGAAAGTACACTGCAGCTTATTAAAATTTAAAGCTGTTACTCCAAGGGAAAACACTGAAAGCTCTTTTATGAATTAGCCAAGGCGGGAGGATGTGGCTTCGACTTTGTATCCTTTTGATGGCATAGCCCACTTGAGCATCTTTATAAAATAAAACTTCCCCATCACTTTCAGCCCATTACAGATTTCATTTTGTGCACCAAACCCTTTTGCGCCAGTAGGACTATGTTCCACCCCTGTATTTCACAGGCAAAGTAAGAGGGTATCATACGCTAACCCCATAAACCACATACCCCATAAAATACTATATTTAAGCTGAAGTAAATGTGGAAGTAAATACTAACAAAAATGTTCATTTAAAAACAAGAGAGTTAAAAAAATTGGATGATACCTGCCATGCATTTGCTCACCTTTGTTCTGTAGGAAGGGCATGATCTGAGATCAGCAGGACCTGAGTGATGATTTGTACTGGTATTATCAAACAGCTGAACCAGTGCAGCACCTTGGCTTCTTTTAAGTCAACTTTGTATTGGAAACTCTTCCCAATACAATGCTGCTGCTTATAGTACGAGTCTTCGCCACAGTTTCCTACTGGCAGAAAAGAGCCCGTGGGGTGACATAGCTAATTTCCTCTGCAGATATGGCAAACGGCCTGTTGCACAGGAACTCTTGCAACAGAAAGTGCCTTGCTTTTAGCTTTGCAAACTGCACCCCCAACAAGCCCTTGTAGGTACGGACAAAGTCGTCTTTTATTTAGCTCATGTTCCTGGGAAAGGGTGGTCTTCTCTGAGAAACAGGCTGTTCCTATACGGGCTTACTTTCAAATGAGCTCCTTCAGTTGATGCTTTGGCTTACACAAGTGCAGACAGGCCTTGGGTCCCTCAACTTCAAGTGCATTTAATCTCACTTCCCATGACTTCCTCCCCGAGGGCTTGGGGGCCTGGAAGAGGCTGGTGTATCAAATTTAAAAGGGGGATTTCCAGGTTTATTAAGACTCTCTTTTTTAATTAAAAAGAAAAAATTTCAAAGCCAGGGCCTTCCCCTAGCCCTTCCCAGGTTCTTCCTGGGAAATGCCCCTTCCGACAAGGACTGCTCATGGTAAAGGATCTCTAGGGCTACCTTATAGCCTATGGCTGCCAGATAGTCCCATCCTACAGTCCTGATAAAGCGAGTAACAGCCAGTCCTCCAGAGCAGGCGGAAAACGCTAACCCTACAAACTGCTGCTCGCTCTATCCCTCCTGCAACCAGTGGGCTCTGCTTCGCTTTCCTTTGCTAAGTTATCTGCAGAAAGGTCCCAGAGGTCGTCACGCTGGAGGGGCTGGACCATCCTGCACCATCCCTTCACTCCAGTGTGGAGTGTAACCTCTGGCTGAAGACCAGCACGAGGCCGTCACATTTCACACCATTACAGATATTTGCTGCGTGAATGTGTGCTGGAGGTCTTACAAAACACAGCTTTTGGGCTGTGAGCTTTGGCAGTCTTTATTATTCATGAACTGTGAGCAGGGACTTCAGTCATACAGCATCACGCTGCTCTCTGCCTACATGCAGGAAAATCTAGAAATCCAGGGGAAGAAAGTGTGCATCAGTACAACCTCACCATCCCATCAGCGCACAACGAAGAGGGCATTCAGGCTGGTCTGGAAGGATCTGTGTAGGCAGAAGTCGACTCACAGGGAAAAAGGGGTGGGAAGGGAACAAAGCTGAGCTGGGAAACAATTTGTCACTTGCCAGAACATTTGTCCAGCATCGCTTGCGGTGATATTGGAAGCCCAGTTTGGGAGGGGGTGGTGAACCTCCATGACTGATGCTCAGCTCTCGTTCCCAGCACTCTCCTCCTCCAGAAGCGTGGTACAGACGTGCACGTTCCCTTTCCCTTTCCTGCGCCCCCAGAACCTCTTGGGAGCCGCCCGGAAGGCAGCATTCTGGGAAGTGTGGTTTGAGAGGCAGCTTCCCAGTCGGGAAGGCTGGTTGCTGGGACATGCCACCACCCAGACCTTATTGGTGCTACTTTGGGAATTGGGACAACTGACACATACTCCACTGGCTGAATCACTGACAGTTTTTGGTTGTTTACAATACATCTCTTATCTATCAGGAAAGGCAAAAAATGTTTGTTTGGACTGATTTGGAAAGATTTTGGGCACCTGAACCCATGGGGCTTAGAGACAGACAAAACAGCTTTGCCTTTAGAAACTGGTCCACCAAGGGAGGTCAGTCCTAGAGAAACTGGTCACTGTGCAGCCGTGGTGTTCCTGTTGTGCCACTTGAGCATACAGACAACAGGCTGCTGAAGCTGCCGCTCCTTTTTTTATCCTAGCAACCCAGGAACTGACTACCCATGAAGAACAACTAAAACTTTTCCGGGAATAAAGCACATTTGTGATATTGCTAGTCTGCTCCTGGGGCTGTGCCTGGCACTGCGCTGAGCTATGGATGCACGGTGACGGGGACTCTCTTTTCTATACCTGTACCACATGGATCACAGCAGTACCCTCCGTGCACCATGCACTACTAGCTAGCCAGAAATACCAGCAGACCATATAAGTGTCCCACCAAGAAGCACACACACGGTGTGATGCCTCTGAACACAAACCTCCAGAGGCAGGGAGGGAAGGCAGCCAGGGATGCGGAAAGTTCCGAGCTTCCCAGGGGTTCCCTCCATCCGCTCCCTTCTTGTGGTGGGATGGCAAAGGGAAAGGAAAGTTGTAGCCACAGAATTGCAGCAGCAGGATGAGACAGGTCTGGAGACTCACAGCTCGGCATGTATTTCCCATATGGTGGCACCATATGGTGACTCTACCTTGTCACAAGGTCAGCGTGACAGGACTGCCTGTGCATTTTCTACTGATGTGTTTAAAGAGGGGAGAAACCACTCTCACTGCAGCAGGAAGACCACAGGAGAGCTATTTGCACATTTTGGCAATAGCCCAACATCGTTCCTAAAGGCAGGTTAAGTATCTGCTCCTCTTTCCCACCGCCTGCCCAAGCCCTCTCCTCAAGGCAGCTTGGAGCCGCACAGAGCTCCTCGCAGGGGCCACGAGCAGACGTGAGTCCTCCCTGCCTAGGGCAGGCCTACAATGAGTTTGGGACGAGAAAGATATTTCACTGTGGGATTTCACTCTGATTGACACAGGTTAGACTGTCATTTCCAGAGGGCTCGGCTTGACTGGCTCACACTTTGGACCTTCTTTGCTCTTTCCGTGCTGCAGCCAGAGAGATGAAACGGTGTGTCTGCTCCGCGCTGGCCATCCACCCCGGCGTGGCGTAGGCGGCTCTATTTTAAGGTAATACCCACGTTGTAAAAAAAAATACCAGGTGAGAGGTACATGTGTGTGCTTCTGCTGCTCTTGCTGTGGGGTCAGAAACCTGCAAGAGGGAGATGGTGCGGATACCAGGGGGCAATCACCCCCTGAAGGAGCAGCAGGTAAGCATCCTTCCCTCAATTAACACTCACCTTCACGCTATTTAGATCAGGCCCCAGGGGCTGGTGCTGGAGGGTGTTGCGAGGCTCAGCCTCCTCCCTACAGGCTTATTCCTTAACAAGAGGACATTGTCCCTGCCTGCGGGAAGCCCGGCCTCATGACGCTGAGCAGGACAAAGGCTCGATTTACCCTGTGAAAGAGCTGGAAACCAGGAAGGGGCCGGAGGCAGCCAAAGCCCGCTCTCCCGTCTGGGACACTTTGGGTTTTGATGCAGTGGGGCGATCAGCTGCGGGCACAAGGGAGCGGGGCTCGGGCCACCTGCCTTCAAACCGCTCTGGGACAGCGTGGAAGGGGGAGGTGTCGGGGCCCTATTGCTCCGATCCTCTCCGTTTCCCATGGCATAAATCAACATGAGAATTGCTCCAGATACTCCGCAGCCAGACATGAACATACTCGTTTGTTTTTTCACTTGACATTTAAGTTAAAGTCTCCTGCATTGCACATCCACCCTAGTGCACAAGAGGAAAAATGGGGCCTGATGTTTGGAAAAGCCACCTGTGATCCTCCAGTCTTTTCATGCTGGCAACGCTCTGCCTGTTTCAGAGCATGATGTACAGTGTGTTGCTCTTTCCAAATGGTTTCTGCACTCCAAAAGAGTCCAGAAACTCCTGCCTCCTGCCATGCAGCAAGATAACCAAGACAGGAATTACGGGGGACATTCAAATATCCCTCTGAATGCAGGCGAGGACCTGCAGAGAGAGAGGAGGGATCCCACGCCCAAAGCCATCAGATACCTGTGACCAAACACAGGACTGTCTCTCCCAGGACAAGTCACGCTGGTCAGTGACAACAGCAAGACTCTTCGACTGCCCTCCTGGAGGGTGGAAAGAACCCCTTGTTCCACCACCTCTGAGTTAAAAGAGCCAAAAAGGGTTGAAATTAAGAAGATAAGGGAAAAATTGTGGCATTGTCTGAGGGAAGGTGGGAACATGGAGCCACAGATCACTTCGTACATCTCAGAGAGGGAGGAGCTCAGGGCAGGCAGTGATGGGGACCACACAGGTGTCTGACCTGCAGCGAGTCTCGAAACTGTTGTGAGAAATGCCTTCCTCCAGCCACAAATGGGGCAGTTTTCTAGCTCATGAGGTAATGACTTGGGCAGGTTTATCCTGACATCCTCCGGGCTGCTGTATCTAGACAGAAGCACGCAGACATGCAAAAAACCTCCCACAACCAAAACAAAAAAAATCCCACCCCAAACCCCAACCCCAAAGCACTTAATTGGGGCCCGGATTTAGCACCCACAATTTTTCACAGCAGACAATTTATTCCACTTATGCAGCTTCCATTCTTTGTCTGCAAATTCAGTACTTAAGTAGAAGGCATTTCTCCAGTCCAGTCACAACTGACAGGATCATTACAATACATATTTATTGCTGTGTATTGTAGATGTCAGCCTAAATCGGATCATTTTGGACAGCCTGGGAGAAGCTACAGTGAGTCTGTCACGTTGGCTACCATGCAGACGTGGTCTGGGGAGGCAGGCGGTGATGTGACATGCTGAGCTCAGTGCAGAAGGGGTGGCCACACAGCCAGAAATAAACCCTGTCTGGTGGTGGACACTCTTTAAACACTTTGCTGCAAATGATTGCCTCCTCTTCCAAGCAGTTCAGGCACTCATGGCAGCTGGATACGTTAGAGACAAACCAGACGAATGATCGACATGAGTTTTGACCCTGACATTTGGGATTATGAGACATTACGAGTGCATTGCTGTCACATCAAATACTATCCCATTAATTCTCCAGTGAGCACAGGTCGGTGGGAGACAAAGCCCATCAGCAAGCAGCAATTGTGTTGGTATTTCCTTGCTGTTAAATGCTGATAGCTCCAGCTTGTAACTTCAGCCTTATTACCACACTGCAAAAACACCCAGACACAGGAATTCTCTCTTTTAGCTCCTTAAACTTTTTTCTTCTCTTTTCAGATCAGAGTTCAAGAAAGGATTTGGAAGTAGAGACGGTTTTGATGTCAGATTTTGGTTACAGCAGGCTTCTGTCTCTGTGATTAATTGCAAGGTTGTTTTAGCTGAAATGTGCATTGCAAAGGATTTATAAAAACAACTGTAATTAAACTCATATTGAGGCATTTTCTTTTGCTCTCACACGTAAGAACTGGATTGCATCTGTACAGCAAGCTGTCAGCCAGCTTATTCTGCAGAGCTAAAAAAGATGCTCTTGCTGTGGGTTGCTGCGGGCCTGATTTATGAAAGGTTCCTCCTAACAACGCAATCCCAGCTTGATTAGCTACATAATGCCTATTCCTGAAAAGTGATTTTTCTATTTCTGTTTCTTCCTCCAGCAGGGGATTCCCTTTTAATTAGCTGCAGAAGAAAAATTGCGACAGAATAGGAGGCAGAGAGGGAGGAGAGTGTAGAGGTCAATTCTTTCAAGTCAGAAGGGTTATTTCTCACCAGCTGCTGCAGAATATTTTGTCTATCACTTCCCTGAAGAAAATATGTTGCAGTCCTATAGAAAATTTTGCAGGATTACTACAATTTGAACTTGAAATGCTCTCAGTCATCTGGCCCGCTTCCACTGCACACGGTGGATGAGACCAGCACAAAAAGGCAGCGATGGGAAGCAAAAGTCAATCAAGTTCATGTGAGAAATGAGACTCACATTTTTAGTAACGAGGATGATTAACCACTGGAACAAACTACCAAAGGAAGTGGTGGAGTTTCCCTCTCTTGATGTCTTCAAACCAGAAAATGCTCTAGTCAAGTAGGAGTTACAGGGTTTGGCTCTGCTGGATCCGATCGTCACTCCTTGAAAACGATGAAACCGTGTACATGATGTGAAGACGCAGGGATCACATGGCTGTCCCATGTTCAGACACACTGGTTGAAACCTGTTAGCGACTGGCTGTATTGTAGCTACAAATAAGCTGTGTTTATAATAGTCAGACCGGCCCTTTTATCGCTGTGAAATGAGTAGGCAGGAGAGCGCATCCTTTAATGGGTGAGCGGGTGTGCTCGCCTGGGAAAGCGGCTATTTTACAGCTATGAGTGTTTAAAAGCTGACAAAGACATCTTCCTGCGTGCTTGCAGCACCAGCCCTAAACTAAATCAATATTTTTAAGACAAACTCGTAACATGTCATTAAAGCAACTGATATTTGCAATGGCAAGTGAAAATAAGGTGTGTGGGAACACCCGGCTTTTGCACTGAATCCACACAGAGATCAAAGAAGAGGAATAGAGAAGGAAAAAGATGCCGTCCTGCAGAGAGAGAGGGGGGAGCAGAGCTGCCTGGTGTGATCGTGTGTGGGGCTGGAGGCAGGGATCCCACAGCTCCTGGTCCCCAGGCCAGGGTCTGCACCGAGCAGCGCAGCGGGATGGTGCCACTAGCTCTCTTCTAGGAGGGAGCTGATCTCCCCAGCCATCATGGTGGGAATGGTGGTCCCTGAAGCCACCACACAGTCAGGATCCACCGCACTGTGGCCACTGTCACCTCAAAGGATGAGGCTCACACACAGCTGACCCAATAGACTTGAAAAATGCTTCCAACCTCAGCATGTCTGAATGATGGAGGATTTGTCCTTGGTGGGTCCCCATTGGCGTGGTTCCCCTTGGTCCACTGCCGTAGGTACACCTGGGGCTCTGCAGCCCCGGGAGCCAAACTTGAGGAGTGCGGCTCAGATCCTTGGGCAACACAGAAAAACGGGAAGAAAGTTGAGTATTTATATCTGTTGTGGCTACAGCCCACTCGAGACTAGCAGCTGTTAAAACAGTCTCCGAAGTACAGCTCTGCTTCCACCCAAAGCAGGGACCACTTTGCCCTTACGTGGAGGTCATGCTCTTCAACTTCTCTTCATCTCTCTTGCATCTGGTGTGAAGAGCATTCAACTGTGAGAGTACACAAGTCCCCTGCCTGCCCATGGGCAGAGAGATCACCAGTGCACAAACTACTAACTGAATCTGGATTAATTTTCCATTTCTAACGATTTGGGTTGACGCAAAGTAAAATCCGCCAGCAAATTCTCCTCCACCTAGTTAGTAGGAGAAACTCTTCTGCCATACTAGAGACAAACAGAAAACCCAGCTGGGTTATGATTGCACTTCCAATTAAGCCTTAGCCAGCAGACGGGATAAAAGGGTAGTTGCTTTGACTAACACCCACCCAAAGGTCAGCCATGTGCCTTGTGCCTCAGAGACCCCTGAGCAGGCGGATAGGATGGACATGGTGAATCCCACCATTGGGCTCACCATTGACCTTCCCATCAGAGGGACGACGCAGCCTGCCACCCCGGGCTGGCTGCCGCGCTCAGGCCCCCGCACTTGCAGCAGGACACCTCTGCGGCTCTGCCTGCTCCGTCCCTCTTCAACGGCCAACTTCCGCACCGGGATCCGGCCTCCGGCCTCCCGTGAAAGGCAGTGCACACTCCGAATCTGCCCGGGATGGAAGCGCATGGCTGCCGCCCCGGAGCTGCCGTGCTCCACGTCGCCTGGCCGGTCAGCAGCAAAGCTTGTGACTTGCTCCGGCTGCACGCTGAGCACAGGGGGAACACGTCCCCGAGGGGAGCAGCGTGTGGGTCCTCCAGCGCCAGCAGCTTTGATAGCACATCTTCCAATTCAGGCCATGACTGATATTTCAGTTACCTTTGATGTCACTCAAGCAAATTTAGAAGGATTTCATTGTTCGTCTAGTGCTCAGCATTACTTGAAGAGCTGTATCAGCCTCCCAGGCCATATCTGGGCTCTTGTTTGCAAACACCAACCCTTCCCACTTTAATTCAGGGTGCCTGTCAGCAGGGGAGATGTGCCCTCCTGGGCAGGGGAAGTGCTTCACTTTCCCCAAGGCTGCAGCTTGCAGGAAGGTTGGAGGTTGAACAGTGTATATAGGTCATGCTTCCCGCATTTCTTCCCGATGCGCAGGAGGAGAGATGAATTCACTCTGCCATCCGCTGGGAAAGAACTGGAGTAGCTCAGCCTGCAGAGATCCAGGGTGCCGTGGCTTGCACTGTGGAAGTCCTAGCAGGGCGTGAGAGCAGAGGCAGCAGCAATCATACAAACACTTGAATTGGCTAAACACACTTGATAAGATTTCTTCAGCATGTAATCTGTACTGGGCCTTGTCAAGAGTGGGGTCTCAAAGGTGTTAACGAAGGTGGTCTCCAAAAAAAGATCATCTCCAGGACATCTTACTGCAGAGGGTTCTTTGGACCCCCTCCCCATGTGCTGCTGCACAGCCCATCTCCTCGGCTGCTCCAACTATAGACCATCCAGTGATTGCTTGCCCAGGGTAACAGCAGCAAGACATTACATGGATTTGGGCATCTTCTGATGCAATTTAATTGCTGGAAACAAAGCGGAAGAGTGTTTTCCCTATAAGCTCAGAGAGTTTCCAGGGATCATGTGCATTTTAGAGCTCTCCAGTGGGCTCTCCTTACACTTTGTGAGCACAGAATGAAGCATCACAAGTAGTGGAAAGAGACACAGAGAGAGAGAGGCGGTGCCAGAGATAACGAGATAAGAAAAGCAGGGTGTCATCATGTGCCTGATCCTGCAATCGTTATCTCTGATGGCAATTCCCATTGCTTTCATCAGGGTCTCAGGCAAGAGGAGGAACGCGGGATCTGGCCCAGCATGTGTGATGATATCAGTGGTTCATTGTCACAGAGCTGGGAATTACTGCCAGCACGTTAACATCCCCTGCCACCCACGCCTTTATTCTATACCATCACATGCTCTAGAGAGTTGTTCGCTGCTGCTACACGCTGCTCGAAACACCGTGGCCATAAAGCTCTGGCAAAGGCTCCCCAGCTTTGGGTTTCCTCCTGCCATTCAAGCCACTTTGGGCTCCTACCAAACCAAACCACAGGGCTCATCCATGCCAAAAGCCCACGGCAGGGCTCAGCAGCCAGAGGCGTGGGGAGGGGAGATTAGTCAGCAGGCAGAACGGCTGGGCTCCCGTCGATTTGTTTGTCTGATTTCAAGCGTGATGCAATCCAACAGCAGCATGAGGGTGCAGGGGTTTCATTATACACCCACTTGCCACCTACATTTTCTGCCCCTGACCCACGGAGGAGCAGCACACCTGCAGCACCAACATCAGCAGGTTTGGGAGCATTCGACACCCACAGCTGTATCTCTTGGCGCTATGCAGATCTGTAGTCAGACAGCCAGGTAGTATTTTATAAAAAAAAAGCTATATAAGAAACAGGGAAGAGCTTGCATCTTCTATTGCCATTCATAACTGGACTTTATATCTCTGAGGGTAGAAGGAGAATCAGTTCTTGCTCTCCCTTGCCCGGGGAGTCACAGCACTTGCCAGGAAGCGACCCGCAGGGTCGGGCTCTGGTTGTGTGCACACACACGCAGAGGACGAGTCTGTGCATCACCGGTTTGGCTTTCATAGCTCAGGCCTAAAATATTCCTCACGCCTGTTTATTAAAAGGGACGGCCAGCCCCTCAACTCCTGGGATTTTGCTCCTGTTTCCAGTGAGAAGAGATGTGGTAACATCGCCAGTGCAGATGCAGCGTTCCCAGTGGGAATGGGACAGAGCTGTGCCCGCTGCTCCCCTCCCCGGCTTTCAGCAATGCTCCTAGCGACTCTGCAGCAAGCAAGCAGCTCTCAACATCAAAGTGACAAGGAAAGGACATAGTCTGATTGAATTTGCTTGTGGTCAACAGGAAACTTTAGCTCTCACTTTATATGTTAATCTACCCTTCATTTTCTCCCCCATTCTCCCGGAGGTGGACTCCCTCCTGGATCTGATAAGAGCCTCACCCTCATTAGGGCAATTAATTAGCCAGAGAAACACAGCACCAGAGAACCCAAAACCCAAGTAGGCCTTATGTTTCCTTTCAGTAATTCCTGTATCAGGCTTTGCTGAGATTTGTGTTTTTCAGTTGCATGTGTGACTCTCCACTGCCGGTTCCCTCCCTTGCCCACTGGTCCTCCATGGATGTACCTAAAAACAAGGGCGAGATGTGACATTGCTTTAGGCCAGATTGTCTGTGAGGACTTTCTGAGCCCTCTTCCATTCAAGCTCCTGTGAAGCTCCATGTAGACTTCACCAGCTGCACGGCGTGAGAGGATGTCCCTTATACACAGGGACCTCAGACAAAGCAGAGCCCTGGTGTCTGGCATTAGGTATCTACCACAGGACCCCCCTTCTGCTGGCCGATGACCAGCCTGCCCAAGGGTGTTTGAACTCAAAGAAATGTCTTGCAAAGGTTGTCTTTAGCCACTTGACAATCACTCAGGCACTACAAAGTTTAATGCACATCTCTCTCTTTGACACCTCAGGACCTTCCCTGATCTGTAGGATCTCTCCCTGTTTTTCCCCCGTCTCAGTAAAGCACAGAGGACAGGGCAGATGGTACACCATAAAAGCCATGTCCCTCCAAGGAGCTCTTCTTCACAAAGCTGTGTACAGAAATGAGATGTTTTGGGCCCCTTTGCGTTGCACTGATAGCTCTCCAGGGCAGCACTTGGACCAGTAAGGGCAGCCTGCCCATCTCCCGGGTGGTCCAGCCTTCTGCGTGCCCCGATTGCATAAAGAATGAAATAAGGGGAGCGAAACCACGGATGAGTCAACACTTACTAGCCGAATAGGACCCAGGGGAGGTGAACTGGGGGCTTGAGTCTGAAAGCAGATATGTCGGGGCAAATGAGTGGCTGCAGAGGAAGGGATGCCTTGGTAGAGCGAGGGGCAGTCTGGCAGTCCCTGTCTCACCTGGAGACCGGCAGATCGAGGTGAACGAAACACAGGCTCTTGGAACTGGAAGAATGTGGTAGGTCAACAGAAGCTAGAAATAAGTACAAAGCCACGGGTTGCCTTTCAAACTTGGCATCCAAAATGAACAACAAAGCAAAGTCAACAAGCTCCTGGGGGTACCTGGTTTCCAGGCAGTTGGGTCTACAAACTCATAACGCACTCAGAGGCACTCCGGGAGAGCTGAACGCTAATTTAGGTCAGCGCCATGCAAACGGGTTCGGGTATGAAAGGCTCCAGAAACTGAACCCCACCATTTGCTTTACAGTGGGAGGAAGCAAACCCACAGCTGCAGCTCTTGGTCTGCTGAACGTGGGGCTTGGAGGGGCAACGCACGCTGCCACCTCCATGCGCACGTGATGCCAGGGTGCCTGGGCAGGGTGGACGGGGGACACGGAGCGGCAGTCCTCCACCAAACCCTGCCCACTACCTGAAGATATTCTGCTTTCCACGCAGCTCTGGCTCCGAGAGCCGTCCTGCAGTTGCACATCCAGCCATGCAGAACGCGGCCGCCCGGCTCCCTCCTCACTCTCAGCAGGAGCACAGCCAGCAACGCGCTGTGCAATAACCCAGAGTAGGATTACAACCACTTCAGAGGAGGTTTCCCCTGGAGACTCACAGAAGACTGAATTTATTACGTTTCCTGTTCGGCGAGTCCTTGGCGCTCTTTCACGCTGAGAGGTTACGGCCACCCTCTCACCGCAGCACTGCCGGCAGCCCAAAACCCAAACATGAGTCGGTCTCATTTCTGCCCAAACTACCCCAAGGGCCCCGTTCTTCAGGGTGCTGATGGAGGGAGCGCGCGGGGGCAGAACCCCCCACAGACGGGGCACTGCAGGAGGGACACGGTCTGCTTTCACCCACTGGCCAACCGATGTCCGTTTCCTATTTCAAGGCTGTTTTAATACCCCTGAAGCAAACAGATCTAAAAAGCAGGATGATGTTTCAGCCCTCATTTGTGTGTGCACGGGAAGCCCTAATTCAGGCCAGTGCTGAGCTGAATGATGCCCGGTCCTTCCTCCACATCCCGATTGCCCCACGGCCACTGGTGAGCTTTGGCAGCTTCTTCTTGCGACAGGGGCTTCAGCCCTTTCTGTGCTCCTGCGCTGCCCCCACGCACAGCCCCGAAGGCGGGCAGTGAGGTCGGGGAGCTGCAAACGCTCACCCTGGGCCTCCGCGCTGCCCCATGGCTCTAATTGGCAACAGATGCAGCCAGACTGTTTCCTGAGAGACAAGAGTTTTAACAATCCCTAAAGCCTCTTAGGCAGCAGCAATATCCTAAATGGGAGCTTTATTCTCCGCACCGCTCAACAGAGCCCGTATTCAGACATGAAATGCTGAAATACTCACTCAGGAGCCCCGCTCGGGACTGGAAACCTTCCCCACAGGCCTGGGGTGTCCCGGATCACCCCCGGGGAACTGCAGAAAACACTCACACCGATGAGCTGTAAAGGCCAGGGGGAACGGGATGTCCCAGACCCAGAAAACAAACCCAAACTCCTTGCTGGATTCAGAGGTCCCCCTCGAGCCCTGGACTCCCAAACCCCACTGAGTCTCCCCGGTCATGGGGGCAGCTTTCATGTCCTGACCCCTCCCCTGCGCAGGGGGGCAGTGGCACACGGACATTCCCAGCGCCAGTGGTGAAACCCAAGAGTGTGACCCTTGGTGCACCAGGACATTTTGCTTTCTAGGAAGCCAGAGGCTTCCCCACACTTGCAAACCAGGCCGATGGAGGGCAAAGCACCCCACTTGTCCCCTGTCTCATGCACAGGGACGGAGGGCATATTGCCGATGGGGGCGGCAGGAATGAATCTGGGTTCACTGCAACTACCTCCTCCCAGTTTCATGCACCTCACGTCACTGTCCCCCAGCCTCCTCCCGGCCAGGGATGCACAGCCCCTGCTGCAAAAGGGCGAGGGAGCCAGCAGCTGCCAAGGGTTCACGTGAGCTCGCAGCATTCCTCCAGAAGCTCCTCTAATCTCGGTGACCTCGGTGGGTGGACGGCAGCCAATTGCCATCACTGCATCCTAAGCAGACATCGCTGCAAAGCCAAAGCAGCGTACCACTGGGGGAGTTAAAAGGGGGAAGAGAAAAAAAAAAAAAAAAGTTGCCTGGCCAGTCTAACTGCATTTGGTTGATCTGATTTCAGGCGTCTGCTAAGACACAGCATGCCCATTTATCATAATCAGCTTACTGCACAAGGACAGCGTTAACTAGGCTTTACTGGATTAAAACCTGCCAACTAATTCATAGCACCTACCCAACCAATACAAGTGGGCTGAGTCTCTGTGCTTTGTTTGAAACATTTTAGCTGGCATTAAGTAAAGGGGAGCACCTGGGGAAGGTGGAAGGGTACAAAGGCCCTATTGATCCATCAGCACTACAAGCCATCCCGCAATGAAAGGGCGCGGGAAATAAAAAGGCTCACGGTCCAAGTGCAGACAGGTTAACACAGAGCAGAGCCGTAAAAGCACTGAGCACAAAGGCTGTATCTTGACAGGTTCCCTCTCATTCAAACTGCTCAAGGCTCTTTCTGAAATCACCAGCAATATGGCTCGGTGTCAGCTACAAAATTCAAACTAAACTGGAACTTGCAGATAAAACACGTTGTTAAACCAGCCTGGAGGTGCAAACATAGATGGATATGTTGAGAGGCTGGGGGATAAAGTAATGCAATATTTATTTTAGAAGTCCCAAAGAGCAAATGTTAACTACAGTGGAGCCACGACAGATAATATTGGTGTGAGCGAAAACGGCATTTCACCTACAAATCCTACAAAAGGAAATGCAAAAATAAAGTTATGCTTACAAAAAACCCGTAAGAGAAATCCCCACAGTGGAGTATGGCTGGAAACCCTCAGCATCCATGACAATAGCCCGGGGCAAACCCAAGTCCCTCTGCCACCTGGGCCATGAGCCATCGCACATGCTATAACCTCTCATCTAAGATCCATTTGTCTGGAGTCCCTGTAAAGCACGAGACATCTGATTTAAATATTTAAGGTGCTCCCTGTGAAGGTGATTGCTCTATAGAGAATTGCTCCACATTACAGTAAACTTCTGCTGGTCATTTACCAAAGGGGTCCTCAGATCATTGGGGAAAAGTTTCTGACCAGGACCAGCCATTCCTAAGTGCTAGGAATCCTCGCTTAGAAAAAAACCCCAACACATCCAAATCCTGATGCCTTCCTGCCCCATACCCATGGGTATTATCTCATCCATCCTCCTCAGGGAAGAGTGGCCAGACCATGAAGTGGAAGAGGCTGCAGCCTTACCAGTGCGTTGTTCAAAGCTGTGTTGAACTCCCCTGCCCAATCCTCTCATCATCTCCACTTGTGTGCAGTGCTTTACCCCCAGTTCTCTTGTCGCTGTGGGGTTCTGGGACCCTGTATTTAACCACAAAATCCCAGCGCCCCAGCTGGCAGGGTCTGACCCAGAGTTTTTGATTAGCTTGTGAGGTGCTCTCCAAGCCCAGCTCCTGTGGTCCTACAGGTTACCACAAGGCAGCTGCTTTGATTAAAGACAAATGCAAATCATGTCCCCTGAAGGCTTCAACAAAAGAAGGAAACAAGAACCCAAGTGTACTCTCTTTGCATGGAAATCCCACACTGGGGGACAGGGGAAGTGGGTTGACTCAGGATTTTTGCATGTTTGAGGTCGGCAGAGCTGATATTTGTGCATTGACACATTAGATAATTAAACACAGGCAGAGTCAGGTGTTGGCTGTAAGCTTCTTCCTCCATTCAAGCCTCCACCTCCTAAAATAGGGTATGACCTTTGATTTCCCAGTGACACCCACATCCTTATATAAAGATAGGAGCCGTTCCTCACCGGGGTGGACAGGGAGCTACTGCAGCTGCACTGGTTTGGCCATGGCTCCTACCCACATCCCGTAACACAATGCCTGGTGACTTCACCCAATGGGCCCGGCTCCCTGTGCTACAGAAATCCCCAGATCCTGGAAGACAGAAGTGGATGTAGATGAACGAGAGCAAAATGGCAAAAAAATAGGCCCAGGAATGTATTAAGCCCCTCTAAGGACCTGCAAGATGACCAAAGGCTTGATGCATCAACATCCCTCTTTAGCCAGCCTGACTTTACAGTGGTCAGTGCTGCTTGTCTTGGTCCAGACACACCCCAGAAGGAGGTGTAGGAAATAGTAAATGGGAGGACCATAACCAGGCATTAAGGCTGATATTACACTGACTCCATTAACCCAGACTGGCAAGTTGCACATTCCAGGCTAATTTCCTTGACAGGAGTTGCCAGACGGCCAACTCGAGCACCGAGCATTTATCACCCGGCTCCCACCCGGCTCCTACTCCCATTTGGTGGGACTCTGTCCCAGCAGATAAAGCACATTTACTGCCACCTCCCTGTTTATGCCGCTGCTTAATTTGCACATGAGCAATGTGTTGAGGTAAAGCCTCCAACTGCTCCCCTTGGCAGCAGCCAAGCAGCCTTTGCTGTGGTTGGGAGGAACGGGAGGAGGCGACGGGGCCGGGCCAGAGCAGGAGGTGGAAGGCACCAACTCCAAATATTTTTTGTCTCCCACCCACTCATGCTACTACTGGCACGTTTATTCCTGCAAGCCCTGATGCTTCGTGACTCAAGCAACACAAAACAGACCCAGGTCCTCTGCAACACCCACATCAAGGACTCCCTCCTACAAGAAAGTCAGTCCATCTGTAAGGCCTTTCCAACAATAAGCCTCATCTCTCATTCCTTGAGTCCTCAAATTCTTCATTGACAGCTCTGCTGCCAGTATGGCCAATGGGGTCTTATCAGCTGGGGAAATGCAGCTACAGGGGAGTCAGTCCTGACACCTCCAGGAGGACACATCCTGCTATCCAGCTCACTTGCAGCAGCAGCAAAGGGCTACATTACACCCAGCTCAAGGCAGTGTGCAAAACTGTACCTGGGAGGCTTCCAGGGCTTAGGACACCGTGATGGGGAGCTGCAGAGCAGTGAGCATTATCTGAATGGAGCATAAAGGTCCAAACAGTGAATTTTTTTTCCTCTCTTGCTTGCTGGTTATAGCCTTCTCCCCACCCAGCATCTCAGTTTTCCCATCCGTACAAAGGGGCCAGCGATGCTCAGAGCACAAACCACTCTGTGTTGGCAAAGTGCTTCTTGTGGAAAGCTTGAGCACAGCACAGGAGTCAGCTTACTGCACTTTAAAAGTGGCACATGATACCCGGATGCTTCATGTGCATGAAAAATGTCTGTGGACTTTTTGTACTGGGGCACTGTAAAGTCACACCCTGCCGATGGGTCTCCTGTGTGCACTGGAAGGATTCATCACCTAGACATGCAAGAGGCTGAGGATTGTTATGATTAATCTTTCTCTGTGATGTGGAGGTACTAAGGGACTCTAGCCTTTGGCCAGACTGGCACGAAGCCAGATACTGGATAAACACAGACCCAAAAGACCATTTCTGTCTCAAGGCATTTATAACGTAAGATGCTCAACAGCAGTCTTATATGCAGCAGTGGAGAATCCAAAGGAAAGGTGTAGTAGTTACATGTGAATGTGGAAAATATTCCAGGCTATTGCCAAGTCAACTTTGCATACTACAGTGCAGAATTTGGGGGTGATAAATCTAATGGTAGTTTGTAATGCCTTTGTAGGATGGATCCAGAATCCTTCCCAAGCTGGGGCTATGCACTCCAGAATTCCCAGGATACTCAGAACATAAAGCACTAGTTCGCTTCAGTAAACCCTGGCTAACATCTATCTACCTCTTGCAGAACATGCTCAGCCAGGCAATCTGCCCTCTCACCACCCCAGCCAGCCCTGAGCTAAGCACAGAGCCATCCTTCCCGCCCAAGAGGCTGCTGATGGAGGAGACGGACACCTCTGCGCAGTTTTGCAGCTGCACTGATTTAACAGCTAGCTGCTTCCCCCCAAGCCCCAGCGCAGCGAAAATACGGAGCCATCCCCTGCACAGCGGAGCAGAGTGAACTCACACGCCCAAGCAGACGGACAAAGATGTGCCCTACATGCCCCTGCCAGCTCCTGTTCACACCAGCAGTACGTGAGCCACACTGGTAAACCAGGCAGCTACCTACCAGAAATAAATATGTACAGCAGTGAAACTGTACAGATGGAAAGCTCCTATTTCATCTGCGGCATCATCTGCGGTCGTTCCAGCATTAGACACACCAGAGATCAGTTGTTGTTAGGTTCTTTTTGGTGTAGTCACTTTTAAAAAATCCCTTAATTACATCCTAAATTAGACTATAGACAGGAAGGATTCAAAATAGGAAAATCCAAACCACTTCTGCTTCTCAGTTGCAGAGGAACTCTTGAAAATCTCTTAGACACTAAAAAAACCCCCAGAACCAGTGCACTGTCCACCTTTCACACTCTCTGTTTGCTTGTAGGGCATTTCAGGTGTTCGGATTCTGATTCCCTCTCTGTGGCGTGGAGCTTTCCCAGGATTGAGCAGGCAAGCTCAAAATCCAGTCAATCACTCCATCACTGCTGTGAGCTTTCTAAAATTTCTTACAAGGCAATGATTCATGAGAATAATTTTGTTACCTGATGAATAATATTTGCAGCGAGGGTGGACTGGCTGTCAGGAGACCAGTGCTTCATTCCTGAATCTGATTGTGACTTGGTATAATTTTTATCTCCCTGTCAGCAAGTCACTTTTTACCGCTCTGTTTCTGTCACTTTTCCTTAATTTTTCTTTTTAGATGGGTTAAATTGTCTCACGCTATCTCCTCCGTAATGGGGCTGGGCTATGATTCCTGGAAACGGCTCTACTGCTTTGACTTTTCAAATGGAAGGTGGAACTGGGAGCACAGTTTAACGTCCCTCCCTTTAAAATGTCATAATGCCTCTTAATTCTCCTCCTTTGAGAGCTGGGTGCTATTTTCATATCATAAAATAGGTACACTGAGAGGTAAAGTAAAAGTTGTTACTAAAATCAGAGGGATGTGGTTTTGTAATGGCTCAGAAAGGCTGCGTAAGATCATTCATCCCCAGTGTGAGGGACCAAACCTCTTCTGAGCGGAGATTTTAGCAGTGCTCCAAACATCCTCTGTTCAGAGGAAACCCTGTTCGTTAGTATCTTTTATGACATAAAAGCCTTTTCGTTTTCTTTTGGTGGGGTAGAGAACAAAAGTTATTCCAATTATATAAGCAGGATCCCAAGATAGCTATTTTTTTCCATAAGGAAATATGTGAGTTCAAGGTTTTTATTTTTAATACAGAAGGAGCCTCGGACCGTCTAACAGAATACAACATGAAAACAGCCACCCTGGGAGAGACCAAAGATCCCTCTAACCCAGTATCCTGTCTCCAGCGGTTGCCCACAGCAGATGCCTAAGGGAAAAGCGTGAGGTTGAACAGGTGGCGAAGCTTCCCCAGCACGCTCTCCCCTTCTGCAGCCGAGGGGTTTCCAGAGCCAGAGACACTGTCCTTATGTCTAACCACCCTTGATATATATATTTTTTTTTTTTTGTCCTGCACCTATATCCCTGCAGGCCCTGGGCTGGCGCGATGCGAGATGCAGGGAGGCAAGAGCATGAGGGCGAACCTTTCGTGCGAGTGCAGGACCGCTCCTCCCGTCCCCGAGATGCTGCGCGGCCTCTGCTGTGATAAACGCCCCTCTCACACCTGCCCCCCACCTTCTGACACGAGCAAGTGCCCAACAACCACAAATCATCTGAGACTTCCCTTCCCGAGGACCTCCCTCTTCAGCCGCTGCCTTCGGTAGGAACTGAAGTAGGTCAATACAGAGAAACTAATGAAAATCCCACCCTTCATTAACAGTTGCATTAACAGATATTGGCTCATCCTGAGTCATGACATAACTCTACCCGGTAACCCACATATTGTACACAGGATATGTTTGCACTGCAATCAAAGAAATAATCGTTGAGATGTTTACTGCAACCAGACGTTATATAATAGTTGTGGCTAATCTTACTGGCTACAGTGGTCACATAATTTAATATTTCCATGCTGATAACATAAGAGTAACAGGAAGCAAACAAGCAAAAAACCCACAGAAATCCAGTCAACAAAAACCTCTTCAAACAAATTTGCACTGATGTTGATCTTCCGCCTCAAAACTTCCTCCCGTGTATCTCACTAGAGAATCCGGAGCACTTGCTGGGACCATCTCTGACCAGATTCAAAAGCATTTAGGTGCAGAGAGCCAGAGCAGGCTGTCTAGTCAGGGTTTCTAAAGCACTTGACTTTTTCAGGTTAAGAAATTGATACATAAATTTTAAGCTTGGGTTGAGTTCCCAGAGAAGGTACGTCATTAGGGTGGGATTCCTCTTCTAGCCATGCCTGTTTGATATTTAGGAGTTTGGTCTTTCCCAGTTATCTAAGCCCCTAAGCAAAGGTACCTCCGGAGAATGACTTAACCCATCTTAAGATCGCAGCTAAGAGAATAAGGGGAACTGACTTTCACAGTGCCTCTCTCCTTTAACTACAGGAGGAATTATACAACTAGTTTACACCTCGTGTTTGGGTGATTAATACTAGGTGAGAAGAATTTCATTACTAGGTGCCCACATTTGTGTTTTAGATGTGACTTAAGTAGTGAGGACTTCAGGTCTGCTTCCAGGTAACAGGGCTTTGGTTTTAAGATGCTTTTGGAAATAGTCCTCTAAATATGTATTAACTATGACTGCAATGAGGGACGGGAAGCAGCAGAGCAACGTTCCCTCCCCAGTTCTGCCCAGGAGAGCTGTGTGTGTGTTTCAGCAAACTGCATGAACACCCGATGCCTTGTACATGTCCTCATGCAGCACTGAGCTGCTTCCCTCCAGCTCGATCACCGTCAGGGTGGCAAGTCCTCACTGGGCAAGGTTTCTGCAGGGAGTCCTGCCGCAACCACTGGTGGTGCCACAAGTGCTCTCAGAGAGCACACAGCATCTCAGAAGGTCTCTCAGGATCTTATACACCTCTCAAAACAGGGGTAGTTTTGCATTTTGGGGCCTTCTCCAGTTAAGTTTTGAGTAGCCTCAGCGATGGCAATTGCACAACCTCTCCAGGACCCTGTCCTGGTGCCTGACCGCCCACATTGCATAAAATGCCTACGTCTGCCCGAGAGAGCTGCCCTGATGTGCGGGGGTCTGCGCTGGTTATTCTTAGCCACCACGAGCTTGCTGAATAAGATCATTTCATATCCCTCCGTATAAAAACCTAATTATGTTAAGGCCTAGACACATGATGATTGAAAACTGCTGGGCAGATTAAAAGCTTCGTGTTCCATCTTATGCTCATCGAAGTATCCTGTGAAAACACTCTACCTGCTAATTATGGGTATGCGCACAGGCCCGCTGGGTTTGTTTTTGCTATGTTATTACAACGTTGTACCTGGCAGGGTGAGCAGAGAGGTCAGGGCTGCAGATCAGTAAACAGGAACGAAACTGGGAAATCTTGAAGACAACTGTAAAGCAGAGTTTTTCCAGTCAAAGTTTGATCTAT
This sequence comes from Fulmarus glacialis, assembly GCF_000690835.1. NCBI lineage: Eukaryota > Metazoa > Chordata > Aves > Procellariiformes > Procellariidae > Fulmarus > Fulmarus glacialis. The sequence continues at coordinate 26,674 of NW_009185834.1, forward strand.
TATTGTAATGAATGTTGCATCCTGTGACAGGAAGGTAGAAAAATAACAGGAAGGATTCCAGGGAGAAGAGGACAAACCTATAGTCAGAGAGAGCTGGGCAAAGAAAGTCCTTGCAAGCTCATCAGCTTTGACTGAAAAATGACTTTCAGCTCACCCTGCATAATGTGATTTGTATGCTGTTCAGAGCAATCGTTAGATGAGGTAGTTAACTGGCTCTGTTATGTATTATGCTACAGGTGCAAGGTCTGGAATCCCACATAATTGCTGCATAGATCTAGATTTAGCTTATCATCGTTTTTTACATTAGCTTTTGAAAGAACAGAAAGAGCTTTGCAGTTGCCTTGCGCTGGGCTGGGAAGCCAGTCACTCCCTCAGCCTTACCGGTGATCCACCGGTCAGGGCAAGGGCTGTGGGCTGGCAAGCCCTGAGAAAGGGATGCACAGCTCACACATGGGCAGCGCTGCATCCAGCTGCAATGACCCAGGCCGTCAGATCCAGTGTTTCAAAGAAGAAAATGAGCCAGGAAAGAGATAAGGACCATCTACTAGCTACCCCTCTGAGTACACATGGGGCACCTTCTCCCCGGGGAACCCCAGAGGCTCCCCAGCCTCCTGACCCCCTCATAACCAGACCCAGCAGTGTCCATGTGGAGGCTGATGCTCGGAGAGGCTGAGGGCTTTGCCCGAGGTCGCGCAGAAGGCAGCAGTGGCAGGGATGGTACTTACATCGTGCAAACCCCTGTCCTGGTCTTTAGCCACCACTACGTTACGTAGTTAGGCTGTCTTGGCAAGGGGAGATCGGTTTTGTTTAGAAGCTTCTAGGAAAGCCTTGAGGCTTATTTAGACAAGTACATCCCAGGGAGTTATAACAGCCTGCGCTGGTACTGCTTGCCGCAGCCTGTGCGAGGGGCACACGTACCCGGCGCTCAGCCAGGCTCTCCGGCCATGCCCCGGCTTTGCCAGCACTGCCCTGGCACAGCTCGGCACCCGCAGCCATGCCGAGTCCCAGCGGCCGCTGCTTGGGGCAGTGTGTCACGGCGCACTACTAACCAACGCTCA
>NW_009185834.1:27796-36665 GCF_000690835.1 Fulmarus glacialis
CACAGCGTCCTACTAACCACGGCTCACCTGCCCTGGCAGAGTGACCCACACCGGTCTAATCTGTAACTCCTTCAGCCTAACGCAATCCCCACTGGGACGGCTAGTAATTAACGCCATGCTAACCACTATCGAGGTGGGGCGCAGGGTGGAACCACTGGATGAACAAATAAAACCAGGACACTGAAACCAGGCTAGCACCCTTCTAGCAATGTCACCTCTGCAGGCAGCAGCCTGCTTTCCCCATCGGGACCCATGGGCACCCCGAGATCACAGCCGCGATGGGGGTGACTCACGTGAAGCTGGGCAGGCCGACATGCCTGCTGTGCAGGAGGGCTGACACGGTGCAACGCCGAGAGCAGGTAAACGTCAGCCGTTGTGGTGCTGTGCCTTCGGTCGGGTGTTTGCTAGCAGGGAGCAGTGTGGGCAGATGAAAAGGGGGAGCAGAGGAGGTCAATGCTGCAGCCCCACTGCTCGGCTTGCTCTCACCTGGTGGGAGTGAAACACCCGCTGCGGAGCTGAGCTTCGTGCTCTGAGTTTAGGTGACCCCCCGACCCTCTGACACCGATGGCGTAGCACCGCTGCCTCCGTGGGACTGCCGTCCTCGCTCTTCACCCGGGCTCTTTCAAAGGGATTCCTCTTTTTTGCTCCATATACATGAGAGAAATAAGGCACAAGATTTTTTTTTTTGGTCACTGTTGTACCACCCATCCACCTTTAAGACAATATTTTTGTCTCTTTTTTAGCAAGGAGAGATGAAAACCTCTGGCCATGGGAAACCAGGGCTATCCTCCCTCAGGAGATCCTCTGATTAGAAGCTGAAATTTCATTTACTCATCCGATTATTTGCTGTGAGGTAACGGGGACTTGGCCTTTATTACAGGGAAGCGACTTCCTCAAGAAGCCAACCGACTCTGCTGCTGTGAAATATAAATCACCTGTTACCAGATGTAGGGCCTGAATCCAGCTGGGGATCCTCCGTCCTCAGGGCTTTCCAGGTGCCGGAGAAACAGAAAGTCGCTGTCTCAATAAGCTTACAATTTAGGACAAAAAGACAACAGATGGATGCAGACAGACAGACACCCCAGGAAGTACCAGAAGGCAGTAAGAATCACTAGACTAGTTGCAGAGCATTAGAGGCATCTTGGGAGAGAGGCCATGTACTGCTAGTTTAAGGATTTAACAACTGAGTAATGGGATCGCCAGTCAAGGAAGGTAGGAGCTGACATCCCAGGCAGGAGAGAGAGATGAGGGAGGGTGGGCACGTGCCTCAAAAACGAGCCTGAGCAGTCTACGTTCGATGTGGTAAAGAAAGCAGCATGGGAAGGAGTCACAGAGAAGATTGGTGTGACCAAAGCAATGGTTTTTGACCCCAGGCCAGGCAGCAGCAGCATTTTTAACCAGCTTTGTATATTTTGTTCCTCTGATATTCCTAACATGTGATGTTCCCAGGGAACTTATGCAATGTGGGAAAGCCAACCCACTGGAGACTGAAATTACTTGATGGTCTCTTCAGTAGCCAGCTGCTTCATTTTTTCTAGTGAGGGAGGGAGAGCTAGGGGCAGAAGGGACTTGAGCAAACCTGTTTCTTTTCTCAGCAAGGTAAATCCATCACATTTCTGCAAGAAATTGCACTGTCAGGCCAAAATCTTCCCGGGGAGCACAAGCCCTGTCCCAGCCAGACTGACTCCTGCCATGTTGGGAGGACTCTAAGCCTGCTCTTCTTCACCCCTTCCTTACCTAGTCCTCCTCTCCCCCCATCCTTGGCCAGGAAGCCAGCTTGGCTCCTCGCCATGCCCCACCTGCACTCCCAGTGCTGGAGGAGAGCTCCACGTGGGAGCTGCTGGGACAAGCTGCTCGTTTCCATCTTCATGGCAGTCTCTCAAAGCAGCATTAAACACAGCAGCAGGCATATATTAAACAACTTTAAGTTCACCTTATGCACAGAGGCCTAAGGGGCCTCTTGTTTCCTCTGTAAATAATTAGGGGGAGTTTGCTGAGGTCTCACCAGGCTGCTCGTGGCTGCAGCTCGAACTGCTCCTGCATTTCCACCCCAGAGCACTCAGGGCACGGAGAGCAGAGAGCAGGAGGGCTCAGAGGCATCATTTAGCACAACAGCATTTGCAGAGACAAAGCCAGGTTTCCTGTTGCAGTGGCACATTCGGAAAGTGGCTGACTTATGGGAGGAGGAGGAAGGAGACCTGCTCCTCTCTACCCTCCATAGCCACCCAGTTGGGCTTTGAAGGGACAGGCTGTGGCTTGTTGCGATGTGCCGGGTGCCTGTGGATGGAGGGAGGCCAGGTAAGATGAGCCTGGCAGCAGAGGACTGGCTGCGGCATGTGTGCCCGGACAGCCCACCATGGTTTGCTGGTCAGAGGAACCAGCCCCACAGCTCGCTAAAGGAGTGGGACGAACGCCCCACTCACCAGTTTGGGTTATGCTGCTACCACCAACACGAACCCACTCCTCTGCCAATGCCACCCCTCCGTGCCACACTCACCGTAACCCTGATCATTTCCCAAACCCTTGCAGAAATTAGGGGGAAGGGAGCACTTGACTGCCCAAAGCAACCCCCTCTCAGCTCCCTCCTTGGCTCACACGTCCCTGGGCTGATCAGCCATCGCGTTTACACAGGGCATTTGTCCATCAGCTCGTCTATGCTCAGCTCACCCAGAAATCCGCTCCATGGCTCTGTGCAACCAATAGTGGTGAAAAGTCAAATCAATGCTGCACAGAAACGACTGAAACTGGCTTCCTGTTAGTTCATTGCCCGCCAAAGCCCTCTCCCCCTCCCCTCTGTTTTTAGAAAGTGAACATTTTAAAGACTAATTCTCTTACAAGGAGCCCTGAGCAGGAGAAAGGGACAGATCACACTCAACAGTGTTCCTCTGGCTTGGCTGCTGTTCACTAGTCAATCAAACGGACATCCGTGGGCACTGGTAAACAGCTTTGAGCTATCTGTGAATGTTGAACGTCAATGAATTGATGCTGGTCAGCTTGACAGCCAAGTGTACTGGAAAAAGAGCATCAGCACACATTTTGGCTTTTAGGCGTTCACTTCATGTTTGTAGATGCTTTGACATTTAAAGCAGGTTTTCCACTGGCTTTGTAGAGCCTGTTTCTCCCTTGTCAATTTAAATTAAAAAAAAAAATTTAAAAAACCCTTTTCACTTTAAAGAAAAAAGTTTACCTTTTCCACCCTGCCAGGAAATCAGATATAAATGACTTGAGATGCAGCCTGGCTGCCAGTTAAGGCTGTCAGCAGATGTCACTTGCAGAAGAATATTGCCTTGGTTCACAGGTTATCATGTCACCTGCCTTAAATATCCACTGCTTTACTGACACCACTGCAGTTTTGTGAGTGGCAAAGCAACGTTTGCAGGACCTTGTGTAGGTGCTGGTCTAAAACCAGTGATGGTTTGTAGGTGCTAAGCGCTTCCTCTGCTGCTGCTCCTCAGGCAATAGCAGAAGCTGCTTCTGGTTGGCAGTGGAGCAGCACGTTTCCTCTTCAAAAGCCCATATTTTAGGAGTCCCAAAATGCAGAGGATTGGTGAGGGAGGCTGGGGGTGTCAATTCAATCTTGAGAGCCTGTGAAGAACAGAGGTGTCAGAGAAGTCCAGGAGAAACGGTGATGTTAGAAGGGATGTGGTACTGGCACCAAATTTGTGTTTGTGTGCACCCAACTGTCCCCTCTGAATCCAAACCCATGATGGCGGAGGAGAGTTTGGGTTTATACCGTAGGGCACGCAGTTTCCCAAGTGATTGAGTCTTCCCTGGTCACAATTTGTCTTCTTGTAAAAAGAAAATTATTTCTAGATTACCTATGGAATTAGTCATTGTCCTGTTGCTGCTCCTGAAATAAAATTTTCGTGGAGTAAAGCAACAGTCCTGAGCAGCAGCTTTGAGAGCCTGGAGCAGAAATAAAAATAAAATATCATCAAGAAGAGTTCTCAGTTCTTTAAAGCAGTAATGTTGCTCCCTGGGGAAGAGTATTCATCTGTAATGAAAACCATATTGCTTACATTTTTATGGCTGCACAACTCATCCTCTGTGATGTTGACTCACCTCTGATGCCTATATGATGGGAGAGAGTAGAAATAATATTTTGCACCCAGAGTGAGAGTTCACCCCAGACATTCCCAAAGCAGTAGTTTATTTTGAGTGCTACTGGTCAGGATTTGCCTCTAAGATCACGGCCACAGCAGAGAAACGAAGCCTTAAGCAGGTGAGAGAGCTCCCCAGCATCTCTGCACAAGTTGTGCTGTTTTACACCTCCTACACTGAGACACCAAGGAGGGCACATGGAGACTTCATGGTCCTTAGCCCACAGGTACTACCACAGATTTCAAGGATCCTTCAGGGAACAGAAGTCGCCATGGGAAATCCGCCCTAACTCTGTTACAGTACTATCACAACCTCCTGCCCATACAAATTCCTGTTTCTTTAATGAAAAAGGAAACCTTTTCTTGTTCAGCAAGAAAACCCTCTAGCTGCAGTTTCCAAAGAGCAGGCTCTGAAGCGTGGTGGTGAAAGGCTGGAGCTTGATCCAGCAGCACTTCTAGTGAGCCAGTCATGGACACCAGCAGCTGAGGAGTATCATCATATCTTGGACACAAATTTGATATGCAGAATCATCAAAACTGGCACGTTGTTTTCTCTTACACCTCCTCCCCCTTCCTGTACACTCTTTTCCCTAACGTAAGGCCAGAAAAGTTGGAGGACAGCTAAGATGACCCATTTGAAGTTCTCTGAATACCTTCACCAGTCTCATTTTGAAAACCAATCTGTAACAGTAACATGTGGCACTGATGATTCAATTGACAAGCTGCCATTTCGAGCAACCTACATGTTTTGCTAGAAAATCTAGCAAATTTCCAAACACTGTCCTGGAGACTCTTGTGCAGCCCTTGACAAAACAGGCAGGGCCTTTTCCTTACATTGTCTGAAGACTCCAGGGCTGTGTGAACATACGAAAAGCGACATGTTAGCAAAACATTGCTCCATTCACACATCATGGGCCAGGCTAGTTGGCTAGTACCTACTCAGGACCAGGTCCTGCAGAAATAGTCCACACTGTGGTCCAGCAAGATTATCCCAAAACTCAACCACCCCACTCCAACGGCGTGAAGGTTTCAGCGAGGGATGGGCTTTGTCACCACAGCCAAGTGAAATTCTGCACTGAAAACTTCCACCCAAGCAGGGAACTGCAAATGAGCTGGGGAAGGTGGTGATTTTTGAAGCGGGTTGTTGTACCTGTGTCAGGGACAGGCTGTTCCTAGGGCAGCCAACCTGTCTGGTCGTTGTAGCCAGGCATCCTGTCTTTGACAGCGGCCCGTAACAGATGCCTAGAGAAGATATAAATGCCAGGAAAGCCTGTAGTGACACTTCCCCAGAAATACCAGAGACTTCCTGGAACAAAGATAGTATCTCTGTATTTAATAGCTCTCAGTGGATTTTTCATTCACCACTGTGTGCAAGATGAATTGTGTGAAAAAGCATCTTCTATTGTTCTAAAAACTGCTACCTGGTATTTTCATCGTTTCATTCTCCCTAGTATAACATCTGCTCCCTCGTTGTCATCCCTGTGCCACCCCAGATGTGACAAGTCCTGGACCCCCATTCTAGCTGGTCGGACCTTGCCTACTTGGCCCTTTGTACAGAAGCTGCTCCGAGCACTCTCCTTACCTTTCCCAGTTCTGCTATAAGACAACAAGTGACACACCAAAACCTTCATACAGCCAAAAGCTGTGTGGCATATCTCAGCAGCAAGGTGAGAAATGGCTCCAGGAGTGACTCGGGTCCAAGATGACAGTGGCTCCCCAGGGCTCCTTCGGTTGTGTTACAAGTCAGGATGGACCTGACCAACCCCTTACAAGAGAATTGGACTTAAATAGAAGAAGGTGAGCAGACAGACCAGGAGAAATGCTTCTTTGTCCTTTTGTGTTCTCAGATCTGGTAAACTGTGGAAGACACCCTGTCCCAAGGAAGCCAAGGGAAGACCATGGCTGGTAATGTCTTGCACCAGGTGCACAAAGCAGCAGGAAGCTATGGATCAATGCTTCTCAAACCAGTTTTTGCTAAGGCTGTGCACAGCAAATTCTGTGTTACTACATATATCACTGAGTGTGTTTTGCCTATGATGACTGCAAATGAGGTCTCTGATAGTGATGCTCATGAAGGTCAAGCTCTAAAAAGACCTACCAATTTTCTACCGTTATGATTGAAAGAGTCAGATCAAGTCACCGATGTATGAAATGATAAATGGCCCCAAGCATCCCCCACAAAAGAAGAGCCCTGCCTGTTGTAACCACGGCAATATGTGATTCAGATGCAGGTAACCATCTTTTGTTTCTTCTGAATTTGGTCAGGCCTTCAAAACATTGAGTCAGGTTTCAAATCAGCATAACCTCTTGCCGTCTTTTTTTAGTGAATGGAGAGACAATCACTCAGCACCAGAATGATGACACAGAAATCTGCAGCAGATGATCAAATGTGCAATAATAAATTGATACTGGAGCCACCTCTGACAATTGATAGCTGCTTAGTCATTTCTCCATCCACCTCCTGTGATCAGCCCCACCTCTGCTACCCCTTCCATAGCTCCTTTCCCTGGGACACCCCTAACATGGGCTAAAAACATCCCTCTGTGCTCTCAGGAAACTGCAGAAACAAGGGAAAGCCTGTCTTGCTGCTGAGCCTGCTCTGTGTGTGCAAGTGATATTTTTAAACCATCGTGCAAAAGGATGCAGTTCCCATCAGCCAGGGCATGTCTGAGCTTCTGTGAGACAAGGCTTTTAATTTCAAAAGGCAGAAAACGTGGCATGTGCTACTGCTGTTGCTGTGGCAATACCCATGCGCAGTGAATGCTGTAGCATTAAGTCACATGTTAAATAAACACACAGCTACAACACAAACTAGCCCAGAGCAGCTGTTATTTAGATGGTGGACATCCTCTTAAAGTAAATGTTTTCTTTCCAATATTGCTATGGGGAGGCAGAATATGCTAAGTCAATCTCAGCTCACCAGAGACTGACTTAGCTGCTCTCTCTCCTGCTCTGCATGGATGGGGGACGCATCACCAGCTGAATCACCTGGACCCAGAAGAATGGGGCTTGTGCTTGTATTAGCACAAAGGATCTGACTTGCTCCCCATGCTTGTACTGTTGTGGCAGTAGACAAAGTTGGGGCACCCACATGTACAGGGTTGAGCTTTATGGATGGGGAGGAAAAGGATGAAAGAAGTGAAGATGCAAGAGAAGATATAACACAGAGAATGAGTCATGGATCCATCGTCTGTGCTGCTCTCCAGCCCCGGGGAATACCACATCGCGAGTCTCCAGCAAGTGGTGACATCCATCTCGTGGCACAGGCTGTACTGCGTGTTTCTCTGCCCAAGACATGATTCCCCCCTTGCCTCTGGAGCACAGCTTGCAAAGGGGACCACGACTGCTCAGTGTCTTGTCTGCACAGGCCTGGAAGCATCCTGAGCAGCCAAGGATGGACCCTCTCTGAGGGTGAGTGGTTCTGGCTGAGCTGCTGCTGCATGGGGCTGTTAAAGCAAGGAGCCTGCTTGGAGAGAGAGAGAAGACACACGTTCCCTCTTCAGAGGCATTTGGAGGCTTGTTTGTAAGCCAGCCCTTGTCCTTTGGCTGTTCTGTTTCCTTAGGCTTCAAGCCTAGCCAGCCACCCCATGTCTCCATCAGACACACAGGCCCTGACAAGGCAATGGCTATCAAAGAGGGCATGACAAACCCTTTGACTGCTGTTCTTCACCAAGACCCTGAGGAGCTTCACTGCTCATGCCCTGCCCTATCCCGTGACAAACACGCTGATACTACAGAAGCCCAGGTGATGTCTGTCCATGGCTTTGTTCATCATGCAAAATCAGCGCCTGTGAAAAGCAGTCACTTCTATTAGAGATATTAAAATGCAGTTTTGGCACCTTAGGATGGCTTTTCAACGACTTCAGCAGCTGGCAGCTCCCACTGAAGGATGCAAACAGATTTTCAGAGGAGCTTAAGTCCATTTGAGACACAAAGAGGCCCTTCTCTCACCTACAGCAGCCCATTTCAGAGCCTTGGCTGAGTGCCTTTGCTCATTACCTCTTCTCTCTGCCTTGCAAAGGGAGACCATTGCTGAAACTAGAGCTTGTTTCCCCTCCTCAAGTTTCATGTAATTTTAGAATAGGTTCATGCTGGGAAGGATAAATCCTGATCTGCCTCCAACAAGAATCTCCACTACAAATAGTCGGAATTTTGGTTCAATCCAGGGTAGGGATGCAGGGACCAGCACTGAAACTGGAATGAAGAACTGTCGCTGACTCAAGGTCTCTCCACCCCTCTCACCCCTTCCTGACTTTCTTAAAGAAGGGAGAATACTTACCTTGAAATCTGCCAAATTATTTTTTGTGGGAAAAAAAATTCCCAAAAGAAAGACTGTGTCAGTATCAGTGAAGTTTAAGTGTTAAGTTTCAACATTTTCATTTAGATTAATTTTCTCTTAACTTTAAAACTTTTGTCCTGCATTGATATATTTTTAACGTGAGTGATTTATCTCTTCATGTTTCCAGTTATTAAAAAAAAAAATTTAATTCTCCCAATATTTATAAAAAAAATTTCTGTAACAAGCAAATTTAAACTAGATTGCAATTAAATTTTTTGCTGTTTAAAACAAAAGCAGATGTCAATGGAATGGAATCTGGTTTCTCTTTATCCCTACTCTAAAGCATCCCATCAGAAGAAATCTAGAGAGTAAAGCACATCAAGAATAGCTACCTGCAGAATATAGTTGGGCACATATTCTAGGAAATTAAGGAGCACCTCAGCCCAGGAAATCAAGCATGATTAAGCAACTGAGATGATCTATGACAGCA
>NW_009185834.1:36696-39231 GCF_000690835.1 Fulmarus glacialis
TATGCATACAGAGTTCTGTCATTGAAGGATGATTAGCTGGAGATTTTATTCACAGGCTGGCTGACTCCAGCGTCACTGTGAGTGTGTTTCCCAGCAGCTGGCAATCCTCTGGGGTTTTCCGACTTCACGGCAGGCGGTACGGAGCATCACACTGCTCTGCTAACTACCCGCGCTGGGCACTCGCGGGCTTACCCAGACCCTTCCCTCCCAGAGAAGGACACTGGTGCTCCCTCTCTCCCCTCTCTCACAGCAACCCATCTGCGAGCTCCCATTTCACTTCAACATGAAGCATTTGGGTTCATGGGAGATGTCAAACCCCAATGTGGCCAGCCAGCTCCTTACCTTTAGGACGTGCCTCGCTCTTGCTTTGCACGTATCAGATGAGACCATCTATAATTCTCCCTGCAAAGATCACTTGGTTGCACAGGCACTGCCTAAAGTCTGGGGATGGGGTGGGAAGGAGGGTGTTGTACTACTAAGGAAGGAGAACTCTCTTGCACAAGGAAAAAGCATTGGAATCAAGACTTACACCCCTTATACTTCCTTCCCCAAGCTCACAAATGGCACTGGCTTCCTGTCACAGCATTACTGGCCTCTCACCAGCTTGTTCTCCCTCTTCTGAAATACTCCCACGGTGTCTCTATCCAGCCATCTTATCTTGAATGGCATCCAAAAGCCCTTCCCTTCCCTTCCCTTCCCTTCCCTTCCCTTCCCATTGGTCTCTTGATTTCCAACACCACCTGCTCTTCAGCTTTGCATTTGCTCTGCTTAGCACAGGGATTTTTGAGGATGCCACACAATACATGACATGTCTTTGCAGTACATGAAATCCCAAAGGCACCTCTGGATGTCACAGCTACGCAAGCAGGTGCCCGGGATAAGGCACCAAGAGCCAAACAAGTCAATCACCCACTTGTGTGTATGTGTGTGTTGGTTTGCATCTTTGCTTTGTATTTTACAGGGAAAAAGGCAAACAAGCTCCCCCTTGCTAATAGTTCCTAAAAAGAGGCTTAAATCACAACCTCAGCCTGTCTCCTTCACGCCAGCACAGGCATTAGGTCACCAGCCTTGTCCTGCCAATAACTGTTAACGGCCCACAAACCCCTGCTGAAACAGGTTGCAGAGCTTTAGGAGCTAAATCCTCCTCCAGGGTTTCGAACAAGTTTTGTGAGACGGTTCAAAGCCTCAGCAGCTGGAACAGTGATACGATGTCATGTGCTGCAGATGAAGTGCTAATACTTGTCCATAATGGATTTGCTGGGATGTGTTTCACGTTTCCTCCACCTGTTGCCCCTCTCTCCTGGAGTCCTCCCTTCCCCTGGGTTTTGCCTTCATAACTTAAGATGTCTGTTTGCGGGGAAGCAGAACTTGGTTGACCTTACTCTTTTTCACCTTACCTTCTTGTCTTATCCTGACATGAGAACTCAGCAGTTCCCAGGGACGGGATGCATGGTCTGGGAGAAGGAAAACAGGCACAGCCTCCTCTAAGGCTGTTACGCTAACCAGCTAATTAATAGCTTGCTGATTGCACTCTTAGAAGAGTTAAAGGAGGACACGCAGTGTATATCTTCTTTGCCTTAAGAGATGGTTGTAAATGAATTTACATATTACACAAAGTGGGATTATTTGGCTTGATACGTTACGTAATTATCCGGACCAGCTGGTGGAGAGAAATCATAAACAAAATCGAGCTCCTGCTCCGCTGCACAGATGGGATTTCTCTTCCCAGACCCACACGTTCAGTCCTGGTCCCGACATATTGTCTACATACACAAAGTGGGTATATTAAGTGACGTGACTTTCCTGCCAAACATATACAACCTCCTAGAAGTTTACACTTGCGAGGAGAGAAGAATAAAGGTCTGCACTGTATCTAAACAGGCATCCTTCCAAGCACGCGCTCTCAGACAGGTTTGGGGGTAGGGGAAGAAAGGTTAAATGGTTGGAGCTCAGGAAACCTGGGTCCTCTCTCCTGCTTGGGCCACAAATTTCCTGAGAAAATTTGGTTTCTGACCTCAATTTTTTCCCCTAAGAACACAAAAAAGTATTTGATGCTTTGTCCAAAGTGCCCATATACCACTAAAAGCTGTCTGAGATCCTAGGTCCTTAGATTAACTCAGTGAGAGTCTGTTACTTTAAACCATATGTAGGCACTTAAGACCAGATTAAAAACCAAACACACACATGTAAGTGAGGTGACAAAACATGTCTGTAGTCAAGCAGGGATCTAAACCCAGGCCAACTTATTTCTAAAACGGTCTGTCTGTGCCTCCATTTCCCAATCTATCAAATGGGGGGGAAAAGGACTCCACTGTCTCTCAGGCAGGAAGCAAAGCTAAACATGTTCAGATTATCCACTGTTCAGGTATTGCATTGATGTATAAAGGACCAGGGACTGGCAGCAGTCACAAGAATCACAAATTAGAAATTAAAATTACTTTTAATAGCAAAATAAGCCACGGTACAAGTAGGGCCAAATCTCTTCAAAGTCCAGTTGCATCAAGGCCTGGACTGCAATGAGGGCTGTGATAGAAA
>NW_009185835.1:0-29784 GCF_000690835.1 Fulmarus glacialis
CAGCGGTGGAAGCCGGGGGGGAGCCAGCGGAGGCGGAGCTGTTGGAGCCTCGTAGTTTCCCGAAACCGCGCAGCAGTGACCGGCTTTGTGTCCCTGCCCCGAGCCCCGGGGTTCGGCGCTTCAGTGCCGTGATACCGTCTGCTTCTTACCGTCCTTCGGCGGCAGGACCGCGCTCCGGCCTGCCCTGCCGAGAAGACTCAACTCTTCGGCTTGGTAAGTACAGGAAGGATTTCGTGTTCCTAACGGGTCTTTCTTAAAGCCTTTCAGGCCTTTAAGAAACACCTGAGAACTCTGTACCTGGTTCACTCAGGCTGTAATTGTAAACTACGTATAAAAATTGTCACGGCGTGGCGTAATTTGTAGGATGTGGCAAGTGGCCTCCGCTATCAGGACTTGGTAGTAGGGAGCTGCAGAATGTGCAATTAACCTTAATTAAATTGTGACAGTATTTTCTATACTTACATGTTCAGTAAGACCTTCTTATGTTGCGCAGCTGTAGAAAGGTATGCTGTTAGAACTTAATTTTGGAGAATGCGTGCAAAGTAATATTAGTCCAGTGATCTCAAAAGTAAAACGATACATAACTGTAATAATGTGTTCTATTTAAGTTCTATATTTCTTTAAAAAACAGGAGACAAAAGTAGACCAAGTGTTGGGTAACTCTTTTATTCCCTTTTTCTTCAGACCACACTGGAATTTTCCTTTTCTACGTGAAACAGTCATGACAGATCAAGAGTACATTCTTTGCATGTGGAAGGAACGTTTATGGCCAGCAAAGGTAAAGCAGATGTACAAATGAGGAAAGGTTTGCGCATATAACTTAGAAATGGATGAAACAGAGTAGTAAATAAGTAAGTAAGAGCTCCAAGTAAACACATACATACTTTAAAAAAAGAGATCCTAATACTGCAACCAGATGCCGTGGAATATCAGTCCGTTCTGTGCTGTTCATATTAAGATGTTTTGATGTCAGATCTGTCCTATAGTCTGCCAGACTTGGTGAAGGATTTTAAACGCATGGTTTTTTTTTTCAATGTAGGTTTTGTGCAAAACTGGAGTGGCCAGGAAAACATCTGTTACTAATGCAAAGAAGACTTCTTTTAAAGTTGAAATACTTGGCTTGAAAGAACAGTTAAGTGTCATTGTTACTGTTGTATGTTTGCACTCTTAGATATTAAAAAAAGAAGTAATTCCTTTATCTGAAGATATCTGTGAAATGAGGTCATTGATTTACAGGAGGATTAGATGGCTAACCTGAAACCTGTTGCCTTTTCAGAGCTGGCCGTATACATCTATAAACAGCATACTGTTAGCTCAGGCATTCTTCATGTGGGTTTTTTTTTTCCTTAAATTCTGCTAACAAGTATGGGTTTTGGTGCAAAAAAATATTGCACGTTTATTGCCAGATGACAGCAGTGTCGTGCTGTTAGTAATGCTTAACACTGTGATGTTTTCAGTCAGCTTTGTTGTATTTTCAGGATTTGTGTGAACCGTGCAGATACTATACCATTGCAGGAAGAATGTATAGAAAACATTGCCTCTACCTTAGGTGAGGATATGTCAAAATATTTGCTGCCTTGTATATATTCTGAATGTAAAATATACACAAAACCTGAACACAAATATACACAAAAATTGGAAGGAATGGTGAAGAAACTTGTGTGTACTTCCACCAAAATAAGGCATTGGAAGCTTGCACTTTTTGTGTCCCTGTATACTTTGCCTTAAGAATCACGGATGATTTAAGTGTTAAGTTGCCTCTTAAACAAAAGATATACTGTCAATAAAATTTCTTATAGACAAAGAAAGCTTATTGCATTTATTGCATATTTTTCTTCGTCAGATCAAAGGAATAATTCGAGAGAGGCTGTGGAAGAACTGAAATATCGCCATTGTCTTAAAATTGCCCTGGATATTTTGAAGCAAAGAGTCTCACCCAGACAAGTACCATCTTCAGAAGAAGGACCAAATACTCAGTTATCCCAGGAGAACAATGTGGGATCTCTCCCATCTACCCCCTTACGTAGATGTCAATCGCTCTTTCACTCTAAAGAAAAGTTGGAGCCGCCTTCTTCCAAGAAGAAAAGAGAACAAAAAAATAATCCCAGCCTGAAGATTGACACAAAAAACCAAACCCGGAAAGCTTCCTTCATTTTGGAGAGCGCTAAAGCACATGGAAGTGGAACAAACCCTTCCAAATGTAGTGTTGTGGACTTGTATAATACATCAAACTCGGATAGTCAAAATTGCAAAAGACCAGAATCAAAATCACTACCAAGACAGAAAAAAATCAAGCCCAAATTGCTGACAAAGTCCAAACCAGGAAGTGAAGTCTCCCTTACGCCCAAGGAGGGAAAACGTAAGGAAGGAAGAAAAAGAGGCGCAGGATCACCTGTCTCGTGTGGGAATGATTTCCCCAAGGATCAAGCACAGCCCCGTGCTGAGGAAGGGTCTCCTCTGTCTGTCCCCTGCAAGTCTGACGCAGTGGTCCCTGTGAGAAGGGCGAACGCTAGAAGTCAACCTAGAGGGACATTATTGGATTCCTCTTGTAAACGCGCCTCGGATGACTTGGAGAAACGCATCAGTAGTGAAAGCGAAAGTCTAGCAAAGCAATTAGATGGAAGAAAAAAGCCAGTGAGTTTAAGACGGATTAAGGGGGGACAAGAGATCGGTGGAACTGTGTCCTCGTGCAGAAAAAGGAAATGCAGGAATTGCCCTGAATCTTCATCTGGGCCTTCTGACCATGGGACGCTCTCTGATAGCTTCCCTTCTCAGCGTAAAGAGGAGGAAAATAAGAATACTTCACTCGTGGTTATGAATACAGTAAAGCAGTTTCAGCTGCCTGACTTTGAGGAAGATGAAGGTGGGCATATCGCTTGGGGAAGGGAAAACTGCATCCCATTTGATTGTCAAGCACTGTTATTCATCTTGGAATGTTGCAGGGCTTTTGTGAATATGGTTCTTGAATTGCTGATTTTAATTCCTTTTGGTTTAAGTTTTGGAGAAGCAAAAAATGCAATCACTTTAATACCGGCTAAAAATTAGTGTGGCGTTTAGGTTGTCTGGAGTTGTTCAGGGTTTTGCATTGAAAAACTGTAGTTAGCAGTAATTCTTACCCTTCGCTAGAGGACTTGGGAATTTCACACAGGTTTTTTTCTTTACTGCTATCTAGTTAGTGTTGAGATAGAATGATGTTATGTAAAGGAATAGGCTGCTACAGAGTCCTGAAACCAGCCTGTTCTTGTTCCTTTCCCTTTTTCATCTTTTGTTCAGATTGTTAGGCCTTTACCTAGGCAGAGAATTGAGAGTGTGTGTGGCGTGACAGACCCTTGTGTTACGGTGACTCACGCTGCTGTGGGGTCACTTACGCAGTTGTGTGTTTCACCTGGTCTGAGGCTGATGCTTTTTTAACCACTATTCCACGTTGTGAACACTGGTGCTTGCTGTTGTTGGCAGGACTGGAATCGTTTGACCTGTCTTCAAAGCTAGTTTCCTCGGACAGTTTCTCTCGCCTCTCAGCTCTGGTAGATGAAGAGGAGGAGGATGAAGAACTTCCTAGTATTTTATCACATCAAGGTGAGAGATCAGCGTACCTATATGAGACTCTTTCACCCAAGATTGGTGTGCTTGTTTGCTGACAAGCCTTGGTAATCAAAGCTAACCTTTCTAGAAAGTGAGTCCAGCTTTGTTCAAGCTTGGAATAAAATGCATTTCTTGGATGCCTCAGAAAGGCTTTTTGAAATGGAATGAAATGCAAATCACTGTGAAAATGCGCAAGGGCCTGGGATTGAAATGTCCGAGTTCCTGTACTCAGAACTACCTGTGCTGCATTTTGGGGGGTGTGGGGTGTGGGATGCCCTGTCACCTTAGCTGAAACCTGTAAAAGCATCGAAATGAAACTCCTGAAAGGAGGCTGATAAGAGAGGGCAAGCCTAACTGTCTTGTCTTGTTTTTTCTAAAGAAAAATTACTTTGTTTTTTATCGTAGAGCCACAAGCAATTGAAGACGGGATTTTGGTCTGGTGCAAATTGCGAAGGTATCCTTATTGGCCAGCAGTGGTAAGAACAGCTCGCTGCCTTCTTAGGGTGATATTGCAAGGGGTTTGATAAGGAGCAGCTTACCAAGTTCTTGAGTGTCTTTTGCCCTTCTTGACTTGTGTAGAGCTGGACATATTAAGGATCTTCCAGTAGAAGCGTTCCAAAGATAATAGAAGTAAATTTACGTATGACAAAAACCACATAAAAAAGAAACGTGGTTTATATTGGAGCAGAGGATTACTACTGAGCCTTTATATCTTGTATCGTGAACTAGGGTGGTTGTACCCAACTAACAAAAGAAAGAGGATGGGTCTAACAAAAAAAAAGAGGATGCACTAAGAAAAATGCTTCATTGGGGTAACTTGCTATTCTTGCCACCTTAAACTTAATTTGTCATATTTGTGTAACTTCCTTGAAAGATGGAGTGTACTATATAATATCGATAGAAGATGTTCCTGTTTTGTAAGGGTATTAGGATTTTGGGATGCTAATGAGACTTTATCCTTCCAACAGGTAAAAAATGTGAAGCGGAAACACAGAAAGGCATATGTGCTGTTAATAGAAAGGAATACAAATGACAAGAAAAAAGGGTAAATGTTGTGGATTCCGATCACTTCTGAACTTTCGGTTTCTTTTCAGCAGTGTCCTGTACTTTTTTCCTGGTACAGGGCAATTACACTGTCAGTTAAAACTGAGGTTGATCTCAGAGGGAGGGACCAAGTAAGGTGAGGATTTGCAGGTGTGGGCTACGTGCTTTATCCTGCTGCCAGTTGCGACAGGCTGGCATTCATGTGAACAGCTGATGCTTATTTGAGGAACAAAAAAAAGGGCTGGGGACCCAGCTAATGTCTTTACATGTCTTGCCCAAACTTTCTGGGAACACAGGCCTGTCTTTTGTTTTGTTTTAAAACCAGGTACTTAAAAGATTTCATAGTTTTAGCTTAATATGAAACCAAAACTAGTAAAACCTGCATTCCTGAATTCCTTATGAAACTTAATTTTCAGGGAGGTGTAGAATTGCAGTAAATAAAGAGAGGTGCAACTCAACTGCCTGTCTTCCCTAACTGTGTTTCTTTGTTTCATCAAGTTTCTCAGTATCTCTTAAGAATCTGAAGCACTTTGATTGTGAAGAAAAGCAGGACCTCATAGTAAGTACTACCAATAACATGTAACTGCAAGCGTATACATGTGTTGGGGAAAATCAAGTTGTATACACAGTGTATAACTGACCCCGCGGGAGGAGTGTGGTGCAGCTGAGCAGTCTGGGTTTGTTTACAGTTCTCTGTTCTCTCTCACTCTATTCCACAAAGTAATTAAACATAATTCGTGCTCCACAAAATGGAGAATAGTATGGGAATGGGATCCCCCGACACCTTTTTCCATCTCAGTGAGGCTGCTGCTAAGAACACACGTGTGTGTGGCAGGCAGGCAGTTGCTTAGGACTCTTACGGTGTTTTTGCTCGTGGGTTTTCTGCATACAACAAAGCCACTTTCACGCCGCACGACCAAGTGATGGCAGAAGTTGAATTTCAGGAGAATGCAGAAAAACTGCAAGTAAACTTTGATTCATTATCGTTAGCTGTTTCTGTTACCTGGTTGGTGTCCTAGACCTAAAAGCTTCAATAGGCTACTCTCTTTAGGACTGTAAATGGCTCTTGTTTTGTAGGAACGAGCCAAAGAAGATTATCGCCAGGAAATTGAGTGGTGTATTCGATTGATTTCTGACTATCGAATTAGAGTAGGTAAGCAGATGAGTCGGATGATGTCATCCGTTCTGATCCATTCATACTTCAGAAAAAAGAGAACACCAAAACTGTCAGATTTGTTGCATAGGCTTAATCGAACTGATAAATAACCCTGTTTTGGGCTTTTTAGGTTGTCATTCTTTTACGGGATCCTTCTTGGAATATTTTGCTGCTGATATCAGTAAGTGAATTCATTAACTTTTGTATTCTTCTCTTAGCAGGTAAGTTTAGCTCTAATGTTTACTGATGTGTTGAGTTAGGCGTCAGACCCAGTGAGGGGGTACCAGTAAAATTACTACACCATTATTGCACCTTAAGGTTTTTCAGTCCCGCAACAAAAGTTAAATAAACATGGATTGTTAAAGACAATCAGGTAACTGGTTATTTCATGTTGTAGAGAGTTCATTTCAGAACTCCTGTCAGAGTTTCAACTCCCTAATCTTTTAAGGCAAAATTAAGATTTTGTTGTTGGTGGTTTTTTACCCTCTTTGGTAGGGGAGGAAGAAAAACTTCTCTCTTATCAAAAAAGTCCCTTATTTTATATTTGTAAATGTAAGCATGTATGTGAGAAAGCCCCTTGTTTTGCATATTTAAGTAAGAATGTTTGCGGCTTTTCTTTTCAGGCTACCCAGTTAGAAAGGAAGGTTATCAAGGTTTAGCCCAAATGACCTTTCCAAACACAGCAGAGGAAGCTGCTGAAGTGTCTTCATTAGGAATTTCACCTCAGAAGCCCTCCAAGAAACTTCTTCCTGATAGAACAAGAGCCGCTAGAGATAAAGCAAATAAAAAGATAGTGGAGTTCATAGTGAAGAGTAAGGGGGCCGAAGAGCATCTTCTGGCTATTTTGAAAAGCAGAAAGCAATCCCGGTGGCTGAAGGGATTCCTGAATTCAAGGCAGTACATGACCTGCGTTGAAACGTATTTAGAGGATGAAGAACAGCTAGACCTTGTAGTAAACTACTTGAAGGAAGTGTATCGTGAAACAAACACTAAAAATCTGCATCAAATAAGTGGAGATGGAATAAAATTTATTTCAGATGTCCTTTTGCCTGAGGTAAGTAAATGTGAAACTGAGAAAAGTAAACGTTAAAGTAAGTAAATGACACCAGTGTTACATGATTCGAGTTTACTGACTTGCGGAGTGTTCCCCGGGAGCTGGGTGGTGTTTGAGCCGGGCAGATACATCCAAGCCTGCCTACCTACCAACTTGGGTCACGGTTCCTTCAGCTCAAAGGGTATAAAACTGCTTAGTTTCTATGTATATTTTGAGCAAAGAATATTAAAATCGGGACAGGAGGCTCTTAAGCCATGTTCATGGGCTGATAATCAGAGAACAAACATGTTTACATTACATGTTGGAGAAAATAAATAAAGCCCCAGTATTAATCGCTCCATGCTTCCTGCTGGTGCTGCAGATGTTGGCATTAGTAGGCTGGCAGGGTTATGAGTGAGATGTGGACCAATGTAATTCTAAAAGCTGATGGTTTTTTAAGCCGTTAGCACAGAATGGAGAAGCTTTAGGTAGTATGATGCTTTTAAAGGCAGAATGATTGCTTTCTGGTGTATTTTGATTACTTCTGAAACTCGTCAAAGCTTTGGTTTTTTTTTTAATTTGGCAAGTTATCGCTGCGTTTTCTTGGGTTATTTGTGCGTGTTGGGGGGTGGGCTGGTTGTTTTTAGTGTTATACTTTTAGACACTTACTGTTCTTCTTAGGAACTTAAGTAGGAGAACATAAGTAACTTCTGTAGAAACAAAATTACTAATCTGCTTATAAAAATACTCTCCTGGGAATGTTAAAGGACAAGTTTGTATTATTTATTTAAGAACTTGAGGTACACAACGAGCAGTTTCCTCCAAGTTTCCGAAGTGATTGAGGAACCTTATTCCAAAAATGTGCTCAACTGCTGAGACAGTTTCAAATCTCTGGTTGTATTTTAGTTTTTGTTTCACGAGTATAAATGAACTAACTATTTTTACAGGCCATTATCTATGCGATTTCTGCTGTGGATGACATAGATTACAAGAAGGCAGAAGAGAAATACATAAAAGGACCATCTGTGAGCAAAAGGTATCTTTTTATTTTTAGTATTCTCTGAATTTTTCTTACTAGTTTACTGTTTATTCGGTAAACTGTGAGTATAAGGGCAGGAGAGTTCAGCATCCTCCCTTCTGCAAGGCAAGCTTCCTCATTGTCTAATAACAAAATGATTAAACGTGGGAAACATTCTTGCTGAGTTACTGTGACACATCGCGAACTGTTTAATACGTTAAGATTATTTTTACTACAGAACTTCAATGTATTTCTTTTCAGGGAGAGAGAAATATTTGAAGAAGAAATCCTAGAAAGAAAAAAGTGGAAACCAAACTAACATCTGCAGGCAGCGTCTGAACAGCGGTACATACTTTCCCAAGTTATCCTGGCACTGAGTGTATATAATCAAGTGGTTATTTGTATAAAATGTGTAATTCTTTTTAAAATCCATGTGTATATCTTCAAAAGATGTAGCCATTATGATGCTGTCAGGTACAGTTGTATCTTCAGTCCTTGCTCTCGATGCTGCGTACTGGAGCTGCACGCTGCTTCCCTTGCTCTTGCCGTGTTGAACCGCCTGTAAAAGACGATGCAAACGGTGTAGGAAGGCTGCGGGTGTGCGGCCGCCTCAGCCCTCACCCGCTCAGTGCACTTAACGTGGAACTTGCAAAAACTGCAAGTGTTTCGCAGAGCTTCTTGATATAACGCTAAGTTTTGTGTGAATGATTTTGGCCAAATATCTGATAAAGGAAGGGCTATTGTCCTCAGAAGAACATGTACTGGTGAATGATGTAGTCACATATTGCCTGATGACTTCACTGCCACTGAATGTATGCAGGTTTCCCGTCTGAAAACGTTTCCAGCGGGTTGACTGTTCTTGCTTTACGTGTCTCTCAAAGGGTGGGAAATAAAATTGGCACCAGTGATGCAATCTAAATAACAAAGGCTTTGTTTTTGTTGGTAGGACAACTGTAAAATGCAGTGGAAAAGGAATCCAATGTTTTCTTAGAAACCAAAAAACATTCACTTTTCCATTTAAAAGTGAAACCATTTTGAATGCTGTTTTAATGTTCTTTGGAGGCCATGATTTTAGGAACACTTTTAATTGTGTTTTTCTATCTGATTTAAATACCAAATTTAATCATGCGTAGTTCCCTCCCCCAGCTTTTGCTGAAGGTTAGCGTATTGCAAATTGCCTTTGACAGGCTTGCAGTGTTACTGATAACTACTTAATGATAAAAGCCCAATGATCAGTATTTTTCTATATTATAATGAAATTGTGGTCTACTTGCTTGCCCAGTAGAAACCAAGACGATTTGAAATTAAGGAAGAAGTTTAAATGTAAATTGAGTTACAGATGTGTATTCTGGCTATAGTAATTATCTGAATATATTTTAATTACACTTTTAATTACTCTGTACTCTATAATGAGTTTCAATATGCATTTGGAATCCTTATTCATGTTATCAAAGGGACATTCACAAGTACCTAGATCATAGGAACATAATAGGTATTTAACTGGACTGTTCTATATTTGTCGTTAAAACTCGTGGGAAGGGGTAATGCAGTTTCTGTGACAGTGTAAAAATGCGATGACAGGTTGATGGAGTTGGCTCTGGAGCTGCGAGTGGCGCCTACAAAGGGAGATGTCTTGGGTCACGCGCAGTCGTTTCGGGATGCAGCGGCTTCCAGCCCAGCGACCCGGGTGCTGCTGCTGTGGCGATTCAGAGATCAGCGTATCCTCGGGTTCCCCCTCCTTTAAAACGTAATCGTCTGTACCCTTCTCAATTAAAATTCCTGAAGTACTGTTCAGGTCCTTCTTCAGACCATTGCACAGAAGCAGAACTCCCACCTCACCATGCCTCTGTCCTCACTTTTCATACCTTTTGGCTAAGGTATCTTAGTGTGATTCACCGTGGACAAGTTCTCGCTTTAAAAATCAAACTGTGTTCTGCTGCCTAAGGATGACTGAGAGTGTACATTGTGTTGAAGCACTCTGCAATGTTTACATCTTTAAAAAACACTTTCAACTTTTGAACCGGGTGTTAAAGGCTATTTACAGTACTATCCATACCTTGAGACCAAATTCAGTCTTGCAATGTACAGAATTATGTGGTCTTAAATCAATTAAAGTTGGATGAAGTGAATCATCAAAGACTTGTCATTACTTTGGTTTGAATATGCTCATTTATTTCAAACACCGATTTTAAGCTGTGGTGCACGCAGGCAGATGCTTCCACCCCAATTTTATATCAGGTGAAGGTTATTTTTGTGCATCAGATAAAACCCTAGTATTGTGTTTCGGTCGCACAGCTTCACGTTATTAAACGCAGGAGTGAGTACAAGAAAGCAAACTTACTGTTTTCTGTTCTTGTGCTTTAAAACAGGTACTGGCACACATCATCCCTGCTGAGAGCAAGCTTGTCCAATTTTAATCGGTGCACCAACCTCCACCTCGGCTGCCTCCTTCGTCGTAGCCCCTGCCAGTGCTGCTGTTTCTCTATATTAAAAAAAACTGAAGCCCGATTTGGGGAGGGTGTGATGCATTCACCGTCGCCTGAAAGCTCCGGGGGGTGGTTTTGGGGGTTGACAGGAAGAATCGGGAGGTTTTGCGGCAAAAGGAGCAGCTGCCGAAACCCGGGATCGAACCAGGGACCTTTAGATCTTCAGTCTAACGCTCTCCCAACTGAGCTATTTCGGCTGCTGCGAGATGTTTTTTGAAGCGATATGACTAACCCCTTCTTCTCCACCCACCGCCTGGCCGGTGTTTCTTAAGACAAGTGATGTTACTCGTCCTACACTGCTGGCTGCCATGAATACCACAAATTAACTGATGACGGGTCTTTGCAAATAAAACTACGCCTTAAGGCAAAGACAAATTCAGCAATAGCACAAAACTATATGTGTATGTGCCTGCACAATACATAACCTACATGCATTTAGTATCAGGATAAAGGTGTTTCAGCTGTGGCTCCCTGGGTTTTTTGGGGGGTAACAGGAACTAGAATATTCTGTGGGATTCAAGAACGTTAAATTGGCAGTATTTTTCCTTCAGCTTTCAGGGACTTTATTTTGAAGTCTGACAAATTCTGTACAGATCTGATTGTACCACGAGTAAACGTGAGTAGAAAGGGCACCTCCATCGTCATTTTTCCATGGTCTTGCTTGGAGACACACATTCCACTGGAACGTTATCTCTGCATAAATCACAAAGCCTGACTAAGCACAGTTACATGAAAAAACAGTTTATTCTCACGTTGTCCCTTAGGCATTTATTTCAACAGGCGACTGTTATCACCAACAGGTCGAAGGCAGAGGATGCACCCGAGTGCACACATTAGCATGTGGCACTGCTGCTGGGCACTCACGTCTCAAGTTTGTGTTTATTTGCACATCCCATGGTTCTAGAAAAAGCTGCCTATTCATGCTCCCTGCATGCTGTGTGGGAAGAAATGGTGCTTTGCAAGATCGCCCACTGCTTCTCCCTCCTGTTAGTCAAAAAAAGCCAAACAAACCTCTCTCTCTTCCACAGTAACACAGGACTTTAACAAATCCCTCTTTTTTTCCCCAACGTGGAAGAAGCAGCCTTTTCTGAAACGAGGAATATTTGGTGATATACACTCCCATATTTCCATTTACCTTCAGAGTATATTTTTCCTCAAGTTGTCCAATTTCTTTGTCTTTTGTGAGCAACCACTGTTCTTCAGGAGCTGACATATTTTCAGAAGTCAAAATGCTGAGGATTAGGCCAGCAGTTACTTAGTGACTGAAAACAAATACTCTTTAACAAAAAATTTCAGTTAGGGAGAGGTTAAAAAAAAAAAAAACAAACAACACCCCTTACAATTGTACTAACGAGGTGTGCTAAAAACATACTGATACAAAATCTCATATTCTCATGATTTTCCATTGCCACTGGCAATGATTGTTTTGCTGAGAAATGATGAATGTAATCACTTAATGAGCATGTCTCCTACTGATGCAGTTAACATAATCTTGTGATCTTTGGTGCAGATAAACTCCAAATGTGTGATGACATGCATAGAAGTAAAAACACTATTGACTTTAGAGTTTTCATACATTACCACAAAAATCAGAGCTACTGTGGACCAACAGGGTGTTCTAATTTTTATTATTTTTAGAAACATTTGCTTTGCTAGGTGAAATGGAAACGGAAATGGAAATAAAAACTAAAGGTAATGCAAAACAGAACTAAACAAAAGCAGAAGAAAAGGATTATTCAGACTGAGGTATAGTATATTTAATAAAACAGCCGCTTTGTCCCCCCAACAAAATTTGGTTTTTTTGTATGAAAGTTCCTCTTATGGAAAAGCAGAAACATATTAGCATTTCATGGCTATTTAAAGAGCGTAAGAGCATTCTGAGTCCAGCCTAAGCTATTCACAACTTCCTCCTAATGAGAAACTAAATTTGTGCTATTTTGTACCCCTCCAGAATAGGGATTGAATTAAAAAAAAAAACCAAACAAAAAAAACCCACCACGCCATACAAACCACACTTTTTTTTCTCCCATAACCTCCTCCTGTATCTAGTAAAGGACAGGGTGGACAAAGAAAAGCTATTTTTTAGTCCGTCATATTATGACAGTGTAAACCAGCTTCAACCACAGCTGGCACCCCTTAATGCCAAGCAGCATGCAAACATAAGCAAGCAGGTGCCAAGGTCAGACCAGAGAAAGCCTAGGAGAAAGCAAGGGACAGATACACACACGAAGGCCCCACCGGCCAGGCGTGGCAGGGGGACTGCAGACAGCCCTGCCTCAGCTGCCCGCTTCACCGTCTTCCAGATTCTTCCACTTGCTGCTTGCAAGGGATCTGCTGCATGGCAGGCTTGGTACACCCAGAAAATGGGGTAGCAATGTTGGTTTTCCCCAATGCACGAGGGATTTCAGGAGCTGCTTCCTGAAGATCTGATCCAACCCACAACAGTAACCCCAAAAAGAGATGCAGAGCTGACAGCTATTCCCAAATAATTTCCCAAGTGTGAGCCTCTCATCCATGATGGAAGCTGGACAGAAACCCTTCGCCGAAGGGCAGCCCTTCTCCTTTAGAAAGCTTTAGCAATTTAAGCGACATACACATTTACTCCATTTATTTTCTTATTGGTGTAACCTCAGTTTGATCTGTGACACAAACCTTGAGAAAAGTACACTGAAAGATTGCTGTGTTCACAGTATTTTACATTACTACCTTTGCCTTCTGCAGAAATGCTTCTTCGCATCTTCCAAGTAAAAACAGTGAGAAATAAAACCTAGAAGCATTACACTTCTCTGCGTTAACAGTTCACTAGTTGATCCTTTGGCCTTTTCTTCCTACAGAAGCCAGAAGGTTAATGACAAAATAAGTTGTTTTCTTTAACAGTAAAGACTTTTCCCTGTGAAAGGAATGCTCCTACCAGAGCACTCACCTGCTACGGCAACCTGATCTACAGCAAAGTAGCTCAAAGCAAAAGCCTCTTAGATTAATTTTTTTTTAATATATGTATTTATATATTTTTAAAATGTGCATGTATATATTTATTCATATACATATAAAAATAGAAGTAGAAACACTGAGCCAAAAATCTCAAACACTTGGAAGGATTAAATCTTCAAAAACATTTAAATAACCTAGAACAGTTTCCACTAAAAATTAATAGATCCTTTTGAAAAACCCACTCCCAGTAATATCACTTGTTTGGACAGTCACATAAATGTCAAAGCTTGCATCTTCAGCATCTAAACATTCAAAACAACTTTCAAAAGATCTATTCAATAAACCAATCACACGCTACTGCTTTCTTCTGTATATTTCTGGTCTGGTAACACTATCACAACTTAATCGATTTTTAATGTTCCACAGACACTGTACCCATTTGTAAGGTTTAAAATAATACTTTTGTAATCTATAATCTCTATTCTTAAAATTAAAGACACATCACATAACCAGTATTCCAGCATAAGCAGATGTGAAAGATACATACTTTCATGCAGTTCACCTATAGTAGCTGCCACAAGTAAGCATAAATACAGCTAAAACAGATCTTTGCAGTACTTCAGCTATTTCTGGTATTGACTTTTGTAAAATACAAAACAGTAAGATGTTAACAGTAACTCTCTACATATTGTAAGGAAGCTGTATCTCAAGAAAATGTAAAAATTAAGAAAATATTTGAATGTTACCACCAATGTGTGTTTGACAATGAAATTTAAGTGATTCATCGGTGGAAGCGTAACCTTAAGTATCTGGTAAACCCAGTATCCTAATAGACTAGTACCTACTAAGTCCTGTAACTTCTGTCCTTCCCAAATAGAGGTTTTGACTATGAGAAACCCAAAAAATACAAGTGCAATGCGATTCTAGTATAGTATTATTATCCCACCTTGTCACAGAAAATTCATCTTCAATAACACATTCCTAGACTTTAGAACACATACTTGGTGCTAAGGTAAGCCTAGACGCTTACTGTTTAGCCTTCTTTTAAGATGACTCTTACCAACCAAGAGCAGCATTTTATCAACAGCACCGTGCAACACACAAGAGGTGTGATGAAGTTGGGAGCATCGTGGGTCCAAAGGCAGCACTACCTGTAGGCTATCTGGGTCACTACTATTAAGTTTTATGTTCAGTTACTACCGAAACTCTAGCAGGGTCAAAGCTAAGGCAAATGCCCCAAGCTCCATTCTTCCTGCACCTGGGATAATGAGGAAAGGACTTCTGCACGTTCTTGTGTTTTGAGTCTTAACTCCCAATTTCTGAGAGACTTGAGAAGTCACAGCAATCTCCGAGTGCACTGCAGCGTCCTAGCCCCATGCTTCTGCAGCTCTACCCAGGGGCAACAGAAGGGTCTGGGAGTGTGCCACGTACAGAAGCGAAAGTGATAAAACCAAGAAGAGTTTTCCCTTCTCTGTCTGCCACCTCAAAACCAAAAAAGTGAAAATAGTTCTTCCTGTATCCTGAAAAAAAAATTAACAAACAAAAAAACCACCATCTACTTTTTCAACGTGTTTACTTAAAAGAAACAAGTTACACCATAACTTTTGTTACTAAATCAACTTTGAAAAAGATTCATTGACATATTTCTAGAATTGACGTTTCCTCCCAAACTTTACATTAAAACTCAAATATTGTTTCATCTTTAAAACGTTTGTCACCAAAAAAAATCCTGAAACACTGCACTGAATAAGGTGTGCCTACCCGCAATTCACAGGAAAAGTAGTTTTTAAAATTTTTCTCCATAAATAACCTTCATATCACAGGAAATAACATCACTGGAATGTTAACTGTGTTACAGTATTTTAAGTTTGTTACAATTACAGTTAAGAAAAGGAAATTAACATGTAAAAGACAGTAATACAGTAAAAAGACGACATCTAAAATGGAGCAAAGTTTAAGAAAATGCTTCTGGAAATCTCAGCGAGAACATCTGCTACATCTTGACACCTTTCCCACCCCACTCCCCTTAAAAAAAGGCATTAAAGTTATAGAGCAGATAACAGTTTAATCAGTCATCTACAGAAGGTAATACTGCACTAACAGAGAAAAGGACTGAACCATATGGGTGCCATATCTAGCTTTTATCAACTGATTTATACTCTCCAGAAAATATAGCATTTTCCCCCTTGATTAAAAATAAACCACAACTCTTTAAAGTGACAAAAATAACATATTATATTGTAAAAACAGACTAATACAGGTGAACGATTCCAGAACTAAAACAAGTTTCATTGGAAGTTCCCAAAGCTGTAATCGCAATTAATTATTCTAAATTAATAAGGCAGATTTGACATCAGTTACACTAATTTATAGCATTATAAGTATTCTTCACCCTGTACAGTTCTTTCAAATCAATACCTAGGGAGAATATAGTATTGCACCAAAAGCTGAAATTAACAGGTTCAACTTATAAAGTGCTGAAACCCTTCCAAAGTTGTGCCGTACTGTAGTTCTGTATTCATCGTGGTTCATGTATCTTGAACACATTAAGAGTTCAGTGTGGCCACTTGATTGCAGGCTTTGAAAAAAAAGACTGTATGAGGTAGAATAAACTCCTTCAGGTTCTCCGTCACCCTACGCACTGAGCTGTGCAAATGGCTCTGTCACAGGAAAGGGCTCCAAAGCTTTCTCTGAGTTTTTCCAGTTGTGAAAGTTTTCTTTGTACCATTCAACTAGTATGAAAAGAATGCTGATGAGTCAAGTTGACCAGAGATAAGAGGGAAATTCAAACATTCCACAGATATTATAAGACTAACAACATGCTAATAGTTCATTATGCAAAATTTTAACCTATAATATTAAAAAAAAAAATCTAGTTTAGATTTTATAAATTCTTTATGCAAGACTTATTCTAGCATTAAAAAGTAATTAATTCTAATACCTGATGCTACTTTGTGATTAACCTTTTTTTTTTAATCAGGTAAATTCACTACTTAAAAAGCAGCAAATTTTACGTAAAATTAAAGTGTTAAGCTCATTCTTTAGCTTCTCATTAACTAACCTATATACCCATTTTCCCCCCTTTCTCTCCTCCCACCCCTTCTAAATCAATTAGTGTAAAAGGCATCAGCCCTACTTGTTTTCTTTATTCCTTCTTTCCAAGGCACTTTAGGTTTCCATCCTAAGTTGTGCATTTTTTCTGAATTCATGGGGTATCTCAGGTCATTGGTAGGTCTGATGAAGTATAAAATGCACATGGAAAACAATCTGATTAGACTTTTTCATTAATTACAGATGCAGTACCTCACACTGTCTTCAAACCAACATTAGGTATGCTTCCATTTTGAAAATTCCCATCAACATGAACAGATTATATTGCCTTCAAATAATACATGGCAGTTGAGCGCAGCTACAACACAATTCAGTTTGTACAGCCAGCTATTTGGAATTGACTAGAATAAATACGAATTAATCTTATTGGCACAAAAATTAATGCATAACTCAAATCACTGCCAATGCAGTTGTGCAAATCAGTGCATTTGCAACTCTTTAGACAGTCACTATGCAAGCCAGTGTTTTCCAAAATCAGCATTCACATTTTTCATCCTGAAAGCCCACAAATTTTCCACACACTTCAGATCTGAAATACATAGACTTCCAAAGCATTGTCATTACAGTGCTTCATTAGCTACACAAACTTACTAATACTGAATACGTAGAATCCCAGGCTGCAAGTTTCAGTACAGAAAGAGATTCCCTACATTTAAGCATGGCACAAATTTTCAATTCCACAGTCTGGCAGTTAGGTAGTCTAGTCTACCACTCCTGCATTACTGGCACTAGCATACTGAATAGTTAAGCTACACGTGCAGACGGAAACCAGCTACTTATCACCGTTATTAAAACATGCTAATCTCAAGCAGAAGCAGAACTAATTTTTCCATGGCAAGTAACCCCTGTGACCTTTTAAGTCGCTCATTATAGAATTAAATAATCATTAGTTAGGTATCTTAAGAATCTTTTATACGGCCTCAACATTCTTTGAAATACATATTCTTAAGTGGTTAGTTTTCCCAAGCCCATTTATGTTTAAACATTAGTGGACAGGGCCTAATACATATGAAGAAACATCTCAATCTGAATTACACTGAGACCTACTGAACACTCACATCATGTGAGCCAAAGGCAATTTGTTCAAAGTCCTGCGATACACTCAGATACGATTCTGAAAAACACTTCCTTTTAAAAACAAAAATTAGTACATTTAAAGACACTTCAGTTGCCATGATAGCAATCCAAATGTGAACAGAAAGTGAGAATTCTAAAGGCCATAATAATACTTAACTGCTAAGAGCAGATACGTCATTTCTAATCACTCTGCAGAAACAAAGTGATATCTAAAGTAAGCAGAGACTCATTGTTGCTGCAGAAAAGAAATGGAGATAAAAGAACAGAGCCAAACCAAGCCTGAAATTAAGGACGGAAACACACAGCAAAAGCATATTTATAAAAGCTATCCATTTTTGCCGCCGCCCTAACTTTGGCACCTCAGTTTTACATCTATTTTTGAGATAGCAGTTTCAGGTTAAGATAGGAATCTAAAATTAACTACACTCCGCAGGTGCATATTTCTGCCTGTGGAGAGTGCATCTTACTCTAAAGCACATCTAAGTCTGAACTAGTCACGTTAACGTCAAAATACTAAAGCTAAATGAGAGACAATGGGATTCATCTCACTCAAGTGATGTTGAATACAAAGTACCGAATAAACTACCTAAACTACCCTTCAGAAAAGATTTAGCTACTGTGTAAAACCTGTCCTTTTCCCAGAGCAGACTTCAGTAGTGAGAAGTCTGAAAAAAGTTTGAAGACAGACAGATTAGCATTACACATTCCCTTTCAAGACATATACTCTGACCTAAAGATCCAAATAATAAGCAGAAATCCTGTTTTTCTATAAAATGTTCTGTACAGATCATAGATGTCAAATCCATTAGCAAACAAAAAAAAAAATATTAAGAAAGCAAAACAGCTCTTACTCCCTCAAAAGTTTTCCCTCCTGCAGAGCAGAAACACTTTCACAAAAAACTATTTGGCAAGAGACCCAGAAACCTTCAGGATAAAGCTATCCTGCATGTGCTTCACTATTTTCTTACCTGTCTTTAACATAATCCATCCAGTGCTCCATTTCAGATTCCGAACTGGTCTTCTTTATCTGTCAAGAAGAGAAACAAAAATCACACCCCCACATCTTGCACTGTGTTAACATACATTTAAAAATAGATTTTTTTTTTTAAAACAAGATTTAAGTCTGTTAAAAAAAAAACCCACAAACAGAAATGGTCTTTTGTCTAAACTGAGTTTTCAAACTACTGAAATTATCAAAACTATCTAGAACAACTCCAGTACTTCTCCTTCATCTGAGCGCTGCCTAACCATCCATAATCAAATTGTTAGATTTTAATAGTGCCACATTCTCAGACCAAAACTGAAGCAGCCAGCATGAAAAAAACCTACCAAATGGCATTTAATCATTACGCCAGTTATGTCCAAGTC
Source organism: Fulmarus glacialis (assembly GCF_000690835.1). Classification (NCBI taxonomy): domain Eukaryota; kingdom Metazoa; phylum Chordata; class Aves; order Procellariiformes; family Procellariidae; genus Fulmarus; species Fulmarus glacialis. Next base: position 18,807 of record NW_009185835.1, read on the forward strand.
AGAATAACTGATGCAGCAGTGCAATGCACGATAGCCTGTACTGCAAACTTACATAGTACAACTGCCACAGAAAAGGTAGCACATCGTTCTCCTACAACTATCTTCTAAGACCCACCGCAAGCCTAAGCTCTCTCTCTGAGCTAAAAAAGGTTTACAGTAGAATTGTTCATATGTGCAATAACTGGTAAAGAAAAACATCATAGCTCTTTACTCACTAAATGGATTAACTCCTTAGCAAGCTGGGCAATGGACATCTCAAAGTTAGTTCCAATGTTATAAATTTCACCTGGCTTCCCCTCCTTCAGGACAGTAAGGAATGCTTCTACCACATCAGTTGCAAAAAGGAAATTCCTTCTCTGAAGTCCAGAACCATGAATGCAGCTTAAAACCAGGAAAAGGCAAGAAATTTTTGTTAATCCTTAAATAGAAGCATTCAATTTGTTAGACTGTGTTTTAAGCAGTTTTGCTGTTAGCAGTTACCTGAAGGTACCTTAAGTAGCTGACATGCAAACAATCTTTAGTTTTTTTAAGGAAATCCTATTATTAAAATAAGCAATTCATAACTTAGTTACGAAATTATCATTTTACAAACTATACCATGTATTTATAACTGTAATTACAGTTTTATAGCACAAATACCACAGACAAAAAAGCAAATTACATACCATTTTCTGTTCTGTTGCAACAAAGATATAAACTTTGGAATAACCTAAGAAATTGAACAAAAAAACATTACTCCGCTATTTTAGAAGCTGTTACTCTGCAAAGAACATGGGGCTTCACCAGTAAATATCATTAAGTATTTTAATAAGACCTTTTAAATACTTTTAAGTTTCCTTAAGTCTAATCAAAGAATGCATCAAGCCTAGAAAGTGCAAGGATTCTTTTAACCTGGTGCAAGCAGAGTACCTTTTACACAATATTGTCTTTTCTGAAGTTCACAGGGAATCAAGATGTTTGTGTGGGGTTGGTTTTTTGTTTGGTTTTTTTTTTTTTTTAAAAGTAGATGCCTCTATTGTGTTGTAAAGCTTATCCTTCTGGTCAATCACTACAAAACAGTAGTTACAAATGTAGCATTTTTACAAAAGAAAGTGGTTCCGTTACTTTTCCCACACAGAAGTGCACTAAAGTCTAACTAGGGATGACTACTGCAAACAGTTTAGAACATGGTTTAAACATCCAGCAAGTTGCAGTAAATCTATAGCCAAAAAGTAACAGTCATTAAAATAGTTAAATCTGGAAGAGAACCAATAGAGAATATCAAGATAAGTAAACACGGATTAAATGATAGCCACTAGCTTGCAGAATAAAGATTTACAATATTATGTTCAGCTACAAGCTTAGATCCATTCATATGTCCCAGAAAATTCAGAACAGTTGGTCCCACTATTAAAGTTTTTAAACTGAAACCATTAGAAAGCTATTCCAATTCTTTTAATTTTGTTAACTTACTGCTCTAAACATGGGAGCAGACATACTAGGTAAAACTAAAGATCCATCTAGCCTAGTATTGTGTTCTTAGCAGTAACTAAAAGTGGATACTTGAGGAAGAATATACATTAGCTGAAAGCAAGTAAATAGTGATACATCCCCTGAATATACTCCCAACATCATGCAACCTGTAACCAGACATTTCCCAAGCCACAGCTCAGTGAAAACATTTTTTACAAACCATTGCTTATCCACCTGCAATAACGTAGGGAAAAAATTTATTTGCAAAAAAAAAACCCAACACATAAAAAGCAATTCAAATTAAAAAATATCTCACGAGAACTGCAAAATACAGCTACGTTTCGCACAAGCTCCAAACTCCAAAGAGTACATATGATTATCACTATCACTCCATCAGTGTATTTCCATTCACCAGCATAGCAGCTCTTGGTATTGCCTACAAAGGCAACTCCCTCTCACTAATACCCACTTTAAATAGTTACCCCGCAAGGTATATATGGACACATGCAAAGAACAAGTCGCTTTGCGCTACTTCTCACCATATATCTGATTGCTATAGTTTCATCTTACCTATCTTCTGTACAGGTTGGAACATCTCTTTCTATACCAGACATATTGCTCTCTTTGAAATGTTTACCTTAGTTATTAAACATTCCTAATTACAGCACATGACATGTGAGTTAATGTAATTTGTAGGGGAACCCTGCCAGACACAGGGCAGTTAAATATCCTTTGAAAGCTAAAAAAATTACAAAACAAAGTCATTGCAGTAAAAGTCATGTAAACAACTAGAAATCTCTAACTGATGCTTTACTGACAACCAAAATCATGTGTTCATTGTGTTGATGGTAAGACATGCTAGTGTGATATCAAAATACATAATCACAGGTAAGTGTGGACAAATATACTTGCAAGACAGTGCTTTTTCCAAAAGTCAGTCCATTATTATGAGAAAAAAGTAACACCACTACAACCCTAAATTATAGTATACTGAAGCTCAGAGTAAAGCATAGGTTTAACTTACTTTTTCTGGATACTGGTGTGGTCCATAAACATTACTGCTCCGTGTGATAACAACTGGGAACTTAAGAGCATTAAACATGCATGTGATTACATAAGAAAATGTATACCAGTAAAAACCTGTAGGCTTCTTGCTGATCAATAAACTGACACACCCACAGTGCTTATTCAAAAATCTGCAAGCCCTTACAAACATTAATGAATTAAGCTATCCATCCTTCTGTCAAATAGGCAAGGGCCTCCAGCCTTGTCGGACTGTTAGAAGCACCACAAGTGACAAATGTTTGTAACCTCTCAGTCTTGCTATGGAACCACCATAGGACATTACATACATGTATCTGGTTGACTGAAGACTGGCTTACTACTTCTTATTCCAAGAAAACGTTTCACAGTCATTAACATCTTATTCAAGTCAGATTTATGTCACAAACAACACTGCAGAAGGATTGGTCAAGAACAAAAAACTAAAGTTTTCAAAATTTAAAATATTTTTGTTTAAACAAATCTGAGTAATAGGGGGTTTTTTCCCCTCCTTTTTTTTTTTTGCTTTCACTATAAGCCTAGTCTTAATACAATTTGAACTTTGCATATTCTACTTCTGTATAAACAGATTTCCTTCAAGCTTAACATGTTTTTTAAATTGCTAATGTTCTCTTTGACCATTTTATCAAAGAACATTTTTAGACATTACAGTTCAGATTTAAAAAAAAAATTAAAAACATTTGACGTCTCCCCACTGTCTTGCAGTATACCTCCACCAATAAGTGGTGGACATCCTCCGACACATCCAAACTACAAGACTAGCAATCAGGAAAGAGGTGGCACTGTGTGGACTAGTACTGATTTTTCTTTTATACCCTTATATACGTAATACAGACACTTAAGTATGGGCTTCAGAGTTTTTGAAGCTTGCATCAACTTACTTGGTACCTTTCCCAGTAAGACTGAACAAAACACTCTGCAGCTGCTTTAGAGGAGGCATAGGGATTTGTTGGACGTTTTGGTGAGGATTCATCAAATTCCTAAAATGAAAAGAAAAATTTGTATTACTCAATTTCTTTTGCCCAGATAAGTCTTAAAGTTACAAAAGCTGCAGTGGCAGCCGAAATAAAAATCCCTAAAAATCCAAGCACACCAGTCTGAGAAAGTCACCCTTCCACTTACAGCAGAAGACCAATAACAAAAGACAGTCTATTCATCAAACACAGGAGGCAGCTAGAATACCAGCAGTAATATTTTTATACTTCTAGCAGAGTATCTCACAGTAGCAGGTCCTTAGATTTTTATCTTGTAAAATAATCACTGTTGCCACAGGAAGGTTCAATCCTTTTCAGGCGCATATTGCCTCAGAGTGCCATTGCACCACAGCTAGCAAATTGACCTTTCAGTCCTAAATAAAAGGCGTCCATTCTCCCTTTCCTATAAACTTCATTTCTACAAGAAAAGTAGAATTTCAACACAAAACCTTCCAAAGCAAGGCTTCAACAATTCTGACCTGTTCCAGAAGAGGTAGCTTCATGGCTATCCTGCCACTTCTATCTACTCACTTGGAGGGAAAAAAAAAAAAAAAAAGACAAAAAAAAGGATACAATAATGAACCAAAGAAAGGAGGGATTCTACACTGCCTGAGGTGCAATTCATAACAATCACTTCAACATGTGATTAAAAGACTCACTGTTCTTATCTGACCTTCGCCTCTGTTGTGGTTTAACCCAGCAGGCAGCCAAACACCACACGGCCGCTCGCTCACTCACTCCCCCACAGGGGAATGGGGGAGACAGTCCGGAAAAAAGGTAAAACTTGCGGGCTGATATAAAGACAATTTAATAGGACAGAAAAGAAAGGGAAAATAATAATAATGATAAAAAAACATACAAAACAAGTGATGGACAATGCAATGGCTCACCACCTGCCGACTGATTCCCGGCCAGTCCCCAAGCAGCGGTCACCATCCCCCAGCCAACTCCCCTAGCTTATGTACTGAGCATTACATCATATGGTATGGAATACCCCCTTGGCCAGTTTGGGTCAGCTGTCCTGGATGCCTCCTCCCAGCTTCTTGCTGGCAGGGCATGAGAAGCTGAAAAGTCCTTGACTAACGTAAACTACTTAGCAACAACTAAAACATCGGTGTGTTATCAACACTATTCTCATACTAAATCCAAAATACAGCACTATACCAGCTACTAGGAAGAAAATTAAGTCTATCCCAGCCAAAACCAGGACAGCCTCTGAAGTTAATTGACCCCGATTTACTTTTTGACCTTCCTTCCCCCAAAAAAAACCTCACTTCAAGAACTTCCACTATGATTCACAAAGAGAACAAAAAACAGATTAAATGAAAGTGCTCTTTTCAAGGCCCAGAGGCAGAAAAAGTTCACTTGAAGTTGCCTCAGCAAAACCACTGGAAAACACCATCCTTGGGTATCATAAAAGTCTACAGATTGAAGTTGTGTTGAAGGAACTGATAAAGACATTGCAATAATAAGAACGTGCACATGACTTTTCAGAACTACGTTAGTATTTTCATGGATTATGGCACAAGACTCCTTGGCTGTCATTTATACCTTTAGAAAGACGAGCATTCATAATTTGTGTTCTTACTGAGCTAAATTACATTTCCTGAATTAAGGTCAGGCATAAATTGGCAAAAATCAAAAAGATTTCCATAGAACAACAATAAACATCTGCATATTTCTTCTACTAATACAGGAACTGTTTCCTGTTCAAATTGTCAGTACCTACAGTTCTGTTAGTATTTTAGCTAGAGTATAAAACAGTTCCCTGCCTGTCAAGTTCATAGTCAAGGCAGAGAAAGAAAAAAAAAAAAAACCACAACACACCACACCACCAACCAACATACTGTGCACATTACTGAAGTCTCATGAATGCTCCAAGGCAAAATTTGTATAATACATTCTTTTGATACTATCTCTGAGGAGTATTCACATGTCATTAATGACCCCAAACTCACTGCTTTAGGTAACAGGCATTCAATATAAAACATGCTACAAAAAAAAAAAAATCAGGACAATTTTGATACTTAGCTTTCTAGAAACAACCAGTGCTTGTTTACAAGTTCCAGTATTGTCAGACATAGCTCAAAAGTCATATATTTACAGAGGCCAAGGAAAGTTAGACTCATTTTGTTTTTACTATTAAAAGCAAGTAAAGCTAGAAAAGCCCTCATGCACTTTCAAACTCACCTCATCAGTGCTACCTCCATACACTTCATCTGTACTAACATAGACAAACTTCTCCACATTGGCTTCATGCGCAGCAGCAACCAGCACGTTAGTGCCATAAACATTCACATAGGTGAATTCCAGGGCATGCCAAAAAGAAAGATCTGCATTAAAAAAAATTCAGACAATTCTGATTAAATTTAGGCAAGACATTGCTTCCTATTGAACCATAATATTAGAGGCTGCAATATAGACTGGGACTTTATCACTAGTTCTTTGATTGTCAGATAGCAAGGTCATTATTAAATGAAGACACTTTCTACACTTACTTGAAGACAAAACCCTTGCTCTCAACAAGAGGCTGGAATCAGGAGCAAAAGCTTGTTGGCTATGGATGGTTCCATTTGAAATACCATTATCTAACTTTATTTAAGTGGCAGCATAACTACTTCCCCTCTCCACCAGGAAGGGCCAAGCTCAGTAAGAAAAGTATCATTCAAAGACAGTTGTAAGATACAGTAATATATACCTATTACTATTAATTAAATAGCACCTGCTTTAATTCTTAGAGTTGTCCCACTGACCTAATGACTTTCTGCATATCGAATCTGACAATTTTGAAAAGCATTTTCCTGGAGAATTCTTTGAGAATTTTTTCTCATGATGAAAGGAGTATGGTAGGGATAGTTCTCATTAACAGTGTTACTGAAGAGTGGTAATTTGAAATACGCACTTTTAAGTATAATTCATTCTCTCTTTTTAGAATCCAGGCAGGATTCTGAAGGGAACTATGCCTGATCCTTCAGCTTCCACAACGTGTTTTTTCTGCAAGGTTGGAGCCAATCAAGTAAAAACTTAAGACTATGTACTCTTTTTCCGTTGTCTTCATGACTCTACCAGTACACTGTCAGTTACATGTGTGTCTAGATGGAATTTTAAAATGTAATGCAAAAAAAAAAGGCATTACCATTCATGCACAATAAAAACAGACAACAGTCAGATGAAGCACTTTTTAAATTAAGGCTGTGAACCCCTTTAAGTTAAAAAGGCCACCAGACATTGAATCACATAGTTTGTAGAGACAAACTGTATCCTTGTTTTATATGAAGGGAAAAGACAAAAAATATCAGTATATATTTCAAACAAATATACGCATAGAAAATAATACCAAAACATGCAACAATGCTCACCTACATGTGTTTGGGCTGCAAAATGAAGGACTATATCTATTTTCTCAGTTTCGAAGAGCTGTTTTATAAAATCAGGTTCACAAATATCTCCCTAAACAGGAAAAAAAAATCATTAACAAATTACTTTTGATAGAAAATAGTGAGCTTTCATTTGTACCAAGCGTCACGTAACAAACTGTTACAAAGGAAGCACAGGATACAGGCACTACCAACTGAGTTTTGGGCAATTTATCAACGCCATGTCTAAAATAAGATGAGATATAAATTTCACGTTTTGAACAACAGCCTCAACGAAACTTATTGCAGGATTTATATTACTATTTAACATTAGAGAAGTAGAAGCATCGCCCCCAAAATATACACAACAGAAGTACAGTGTGTAGCTTGAATGCTGAGGTTGAAAGGACAAGTTCCCACAGCAAGTAAGAGTTACTGAAGTCTGGCTGACGGACAGTGACACCTAGTGGCATTACAAAAGCTGAAGTGGACTTCCACTTTTGTCAAAATACGATGGTTGGCTGTCTTGCAAGGATTTTGGTTTTTGTTGTTTGTTCTGGTAATTTTTTTTTTTAATTGATATATTTAGAAAAGAGTCAGGCATCGACACACAAGCCATTCTTTAGTTTGACATAGAAGCAACAGCAGCTTTTAAAGGTAAATGCAAGCTGAGAAAAAGCTTTTGGTATTTAGCTGTTGGCTCAACTTAAACAAGATAGTACCTGAGAAGAAGGGTAGGAAGACTTTTGTATTTTCAATAACAAGGCAATTAACTAAAAATAGTTCAAACGCACCTATGTTTTAAGAAGTTCTCAAGCAATAATTCTGAACAACAGCCTCAAAGAAGTACTGTATGTCAGAAATGGGAAGATGATGAACTGATTTTCCTATTTCTCATCCCTGAACAGAATTGAAACACTCCAGTGAATACTTCAGGCTCATACATTACTTTGAACTAAATCATTACAATCACTGATTTTTTTTTTTTTAAACTGAAGTTCAAACTCGATACGTCTGTGCTGAGAAATTGTGATAAAACTGTATCCTTCATACAGCCTCTTATGCAAATTTTCTGAACTTTTACTTCTCTACCTTCCAAAGCAGGCTTCTTTTCTACAGCACCACTACAGCATTTATCCTTCCTGCTCTCTCCTAAGGCCAGTAATAGTGTTACAGTTCTAATTGTAGAGCTTGTCCATCAGAGAGTATTTTTTCCAGTGCATTTTTTCCTATCAATGTAAACTGTTTGGCTGCATATAAGCTCTGATCAACCTTCCTTCCCCTCCTCCCCCTGCAAAAAAAAAACAAAAACAAAAAAAATCCACACCACACCACACAAACACAACACAAAACCAAAACAAACCACACAAACCACCAAACCGAAATTATACGGTTGTAAGTTTTGTGAGAATATATTCGTACCCTAGTTCAGAAGCAATATAGCTACATCATTCCTTGTTACTATCCCCCTGCTTCACATAGGGATCTGGCTGTTTACGGGATGCCTTCTAGAACTCCATGCTATCCCCACCAATTAAATGTTAATATATATCCAGGTAACGAGGCTTTTCTACAGCATTCATACATTTCATATCACATACTGGAAACTGTCAAAAACATTAGGAAAAATAACCAAAAGTCCAGTTTGGGCATGCTTAAACTGCGTACATTTGCTTAGTAGCCATCCCCTTTCCCCTCACGCCAACTTTTGTCCCAAGAACTCTGAGATAATCACTTACTTAAATAAAGAGGTAAGTTCACAAAAATATCAACAACCAAAGAGATGAGGACAAGTTCAATTCCTAACCTTGCCTGAATCTAAGAGATATGCTTAATTTACATCTACTACCTCTGACAACATTGCCCCAAAGTTGCTATTTCAGAAAATTAAACTATATGCATTTCTCTGATGTCCTGCAACCTCGGGCGGCCCAGCTAGACAGAGAGACCAGCATCAGTACTGACTTTCATAGAGGGGAAGAACCTCAGCATACAAACCCAGCAGCCAGAATGTTTATCTGAACAATAAATCTAAATCCATCTCCTGTCTGAAGATAAAACTGTGGAAACAGTAAACTAATTTAATAGGCAAAATTTTAAGAAGGAAAGGCATACCTTGAATGTTCCCATGAGACCCTGTTCCAAAACAACTATGAACTACACAGCATCAACAGCAGCAAAAGCAAGAATGTAGCCTGATGTCTAGTGCTAACAGAACAAGGAGGAGCGTGTTGCACACCACAGGATATGACAAGTGACAGTGTTTGAAGGTGCAAAAATCTAAGATAGCGTCAGTGAAGCATGGAGGAGCCAAATTTGAGTCCATCTCATCCATACCACCTATCAAAAGTGAAACTATCATCCCTAAAACCACTCATCTCCATAACCAGGCTTTTACCAATTCTGTACCTTTATTATACAATAAAATCTATCAACTTTCAAAAGACTATTTCACGTAAGAGACAGAACATACTGCATTGTCACAGACTTCTGTGGGTGAAATATGAAGTCTGTTAATAAGGTAAACAGATGAAGCAAATGCTGTTATGTCCATATGATTGTCACATACATTGGCATATTACATACACTGACTCATTCTTGACAATGAATTAGTAGAAGGAATTTCAACTTCACCATAAATGAAAGCAATGGCTTCTAGTTTGGGGAGCTCTGGAGACCATATTACCTTGATACGAAGGCATAAAAATCAATAAAAAGTCAAGTTTCATAGAAGAGAAGGCTTTATCACCTGGATAAACTTGTAGTTTTCCTTTTCAGAGACAGTTTCAAGATTCTTCAAGCTTGCACAGTAGTCGAGCTAAAGAGAAATACCCACACAATATCATTAAGTGGGCTTTGTGAAAGTAAATAAGCTAACTCAGATCCAACCTAATTACTAAAAAGTTTGAGAACAAAGTAAAAACTTCTTTCAAAAGAAAAGCTATTTTGCAAGCAGACACGATGAAGCTTTAAAAACACAAAACTCTGAAAGATATCCTAACTGCAAAAATTCTTAAACAGAAGTTTAGAACTTCAAAAGCTTCCTTCTTTTTTTTTTTTTTGCAAATAATTATTTGTGGTGGGCACAGGACTGTAAGAATGAACAGCAGCTGAATTTTCTTCTGTATAGGAACAAATGGATAGTCAAACAAAAATTTAATAAATAACAATAATCCATATAAATTTCAACATGCTATAGATTGCATTAAAAATCATTTAAGACAGTTTTCCATATCAAGAAAGAAAACAAGCTACTTACCTTATCTAGATTTATAATCAGATAGTTTGGATAGTTTTTCACGAGAGAGACAACTACATGTGAAGCACTGTAGGACAGAAGAAAAACATATTTTACAGTTATATAGTGAGCTTCAAGGTAACAAAAAGATGACAAATTACAAATAAGTTTAGCAGTATCAAAAGACTTTGGGGGAAGAGGGGGCTGTACTCAAGACAGGAGAAAGAGGAATTCACAGCAGTATTTTAAGATATGTCAACATTATTCTATTGATAATGCCCATAACTGCCTACTGTTAAAAAAAATAAAAATCAGATTAAATAACAAAAGAAAACAACACTGCTCACAGCCACCTAAAAAAACCACAAACGCTGTTATATGCTATATTCAATTGCTACTCTAAAACTACTTTTATACTCCTAAGTTTATACATTAGGTATTAGGAACAACGAAACAGCCAACTCTCCGAACTCACCATACTGACTCCCAACTCTCCGACACTGCTGCTAGATGTAAGAAGAAATGACAGCCTGACTACAAGGTGGCATTTCTCTTTGGTACAGTCTTGTGTACAAGCAGCTCACCCAGAGAGTTCAGGTTTGGCAGGGCTTATTCACGTCTCCAGCCCCCCAAGGTGGGGGGTGCACACAGAAATCTAGTCCTCTCACAGCTTCAGGCTCTGAGCACGCTGACTGGCTCAAGCTTAAGATGGACCTAAACTTCCTCTGCCTCGAGCAGAGCCCACAGCACTGGGGAGTGGAGGTGAGAAACAGGAGCTGGCTCAAAGCACAGCCACCCCCCTACCCCACCCCGGCTGAGGCTGAGCACCGACTCCCACGACAGCGCTGGGAGGTGCCTTCACCCAGCACCCTCTCCCTCACCACGGGCGGAGGACA
>NW_009185836.1:0-13500 GCF_000690835.1 Fulmarus glacialis
ACAGACTGCTCCAGTGTGAGACCCCCCCACGGGGTCACAAGTCTGCCAGCAAACCTGGTCCAGCGTGGGATCCTCTCTCCACGGGGCCAAAGGTCCTGCCAGGAGCCTGCTCCAGCACAGGCTTCCCACGGGGTCACAGCCTCCTTTGGGCATCCACCTGCTCCAGGGTGGGGTCCTCCATGGGCTGCAGGTGGATATCTGCTCCACCGTTAACCTCCATGGGCTGCAGGGGAACAGCCTGCCTCACCATGGTCTTCACCATGGGCTGCAGGGGAATGTCTGCTCTGGCATCTGGAGCACCTCCTGCCCCCTCCTTCTTCACTGACCTTGGTGTCTGCAGAGTTGTTCCTCTCACATACTCTCACTTCTCTCTCCAGCTGCTGTCGTGCAGCAGGTTTTTCCCCCTTCTTAAATACGTTATCCCAGAGGTGCTAACCCCGTCGCTGATGGGCTCGGCCTTGGCCAGCAGCGGGGCTGTCTTGGAGCCGGCTGGCATTGGCTCTGTCGGACATGGGGGAAGCTTCTGGCAGCTTCTCACAGAAGCCACCCCTGTAGCCCCCCGCTACCAAAACCTGGCCACGCAAACCCAATACAACCCACCACATTGACGTGCCCAGACATTTTTCCCAGTTGATGGCCTAAACTTTTTGCTTCAAAATTTTGTCTTATTTGTCAGGAATACTTTGTTTTAAAATATAACTGCAAATAATAACTCACCTTAATAGTAAAACTATTCAAATATTTGTGGACCGTATTTTAACAAACATCATCCTTTTCTCAGATGTTAGACAATCACGTAACATGATATCATGTGTCATATGTATCTTTAAAACTCTTTGTGTTACTTTTTTCCTTTTGTTACTGTTTTCTAAAGCCTCTCTAGTACATCAACCTTTTTTTGGTAATGAGAAAACTAATTTCAAATTATAATACCAAAAATACAGGAAAAACGACTGCTGTCTCTCCCATATATTCACCCAGTTTTTCTGATGTACAGCCCAAAGTTACAGATGCTTTTTAATCATCTCCGTTACAGGCAATACATACACATAATTAAATATAATGGCTTAGCTCATCAGCTAGTGTAAATTAGCATATCTCAGCAGAAGTGAGTTACAACAGATGAGGGTACTGACTGCTGTGTGTAAGCACCCAATAACACATGGAGGGCTGTTTTTCAGTACTCCAGTTCATAGATACATGATATAACATTGTTCTATATAGAAATCCTTGGTAAATGACTGCACTTCCAATACTAACCTACTTTCTTCCCTGGCTAATGCATTTCTTTGGCATAACTGTTTTCAAGATTTTTTTTAATGCAAATAGGTCATATTAGCTTCCACTTCTCCAAATTGAATCCCATTTTTGTCATCCACTTTCACTCTTTCTAGAACCACTTGAATTATTTTAATGTACTCTTTTGTGTTTACAACTGCTCTACAGCAAAAAAAATGCTTGAGAAAACCTGAAACAGATCTTTATGGCACCTTTATTTAATACTTCACAAAATGTGACACCCCTCATTTACGGTCTTAAATAATTTTGCAAAACCATGTGTCATTTTTCATATCCAGGCTATTTGAATTAATCTGAGGGTAAGATCCTGTTGTCTTCACATTCAAACTGTTCAGAGAGACACTCCATGGACTCTATTGCTGGGCACGTAGAAAAGATCTTTCTAAACATTAGGTCAAACAATGCCTCCCTGTTATCTAAATAAAACCATTTCAAATGCTCTTTGCTGTGGCTAAATTAATTTAGATATGCCAAGAAACCTAAGCCTTATCTAGCTCTGCACTTACCTATCTGTAATATGACTACTGCTGCTAATTATACGTCTAAGTTCAAATTGTTATAAAACACTATATGAAATGCAATGAACTGAAAATCAAAGGGAACTACTGTTATGGAAAGATACATTACTGTGTACAGTTCATCCTGATTCCAAAAGTTTTGAGGCTGCATCCTCCTCATAATCATAAGATAAAATTGAATTAATTCTTGGCTAAATTATCATTTCAAATAATGACTGTTAATAGAGATGGTGCATCTCCTTTCAGTTGGAGAATACTTACATATACACTAGCTATATATTTATGCTAGTAACAAGTGCTTGCGTTCACTCCTTGGTAGGCTGTCACTTCCTTTAAAATGTCTCTTCTCACCTTCTCCATCCTCCCCTATTGCTCATGATTAGAGACTTACAATCGTTTTTTAGCCCCTGTATCTTTCTCTCTCTCTCTCTCTACATTCTAACAAACATTTTTTCTTCTTCTAGAGCATATTAAAAATCTTTTCAACCAGAGGAAGGGTTTCCTTCTTCCAAAATTCCTTCTAGTGAATGCTCTGGAATGTAGAGGGCTCAAAAGTAGAAAATATCTGTTGCCGGTCCTGGAAGTCTCATGCCAAAAAAGAGTAAATGCAATTACAAAGAGCTTTTGAACTTCTGTGTGAGAGAGGTGCTGGAGGTAAAAGCGTTCCTTGCCGATGCTGTTACAAGTGTGTGTTTGCCCCACGCAGTTACTTTTGGTCAGTTTTGGTTAGGGAGTTTCCTTTCTTAGTCTGTTACCTGTTGACTTCTGCAAGCAAAACCAATTATGATTATCTGTACAAATTTTTCTATCAAAGAATTTTTCTGCAAGGAATACAAAAGGATACGCTTGTACATTGGCAAGCTTAGGCGCCAGGTTTCTTGACATCTGCCTGCATATTTCAGTTTGAACTAACTGATTAGAACAAAGCGAAGTGCATGTTTGTATAAAACTGAAGGACTCAGACTTTAACACCAACAAGTATTTGACAAATAAATATATATATTTTATTCTGTGAACATGTGCCACAGTTTGCTAATAAGGAGTGCTTTGCAGAATAATTCAGGATTCAAAATTTGCACTAGAGATGTTGGCTTTAAGAATGTTTAGAAAGTGAGTTTTGAATGTAAGAAAAAAATGAAAAAGGAACATTGTTGTGTGTAGAAGGTAAATTAATAAATTCCAATTAGTTTCAAAAAAGCAAAGATATTTCATAAAACTTACAGTAGATAAAAAAACATTGCCACATGGAAAAGTAATCTATTTATGAATAAAGCAAAAATGTATTTTAATTTTCCTTTTTCTTTTTTTCCTTCACAGATCAATAACACGCTCTTATTATCGCAATTCTGTGGGTGGCTTACTAGTGTTTGACATCACAAATCGACGATCCTTTGAACATGTGAAAGACTGGCTAGAAGAAGCAAAAATGCATGTGCAGCCCTTTCAGATTGTATTCCTATTAGTAGGACATAAATGTGACTTAGTGTCACAGCGTGAGGTTACAAGAGAAGAAGCTGAAAAACTGTCATCTGACTGTGGTATGAAATATATAGAAACTTCAGCAAAAGATGCCACGAATGTTGAAGAGTCCTTTACAATTCTTACACGAGACATCTATGAACTTGTAAAAAAAGGAGAAATCTCAATACAAGATGGATGGGAAGGTGTCAAGAGCGGCTTTGTTCCAAATGTTGTACATTCATCAGAAGAAGCCGTAAAGCCCAGAGGACAGTGCATCTGCTGAATTTGTAGCATGCCAAAGAGCACGTCGGGTGTTCAGAAGATGATGCCAACCTAAATAACAGAATAATAATTTTGAAACAATATTAGATCATGACATAACTGAATCATAGAACGGTAATTTGTTTTTGTATCCTTCTGTCTAGGTCATAACTTCATAAAACTTTAAGTGCTTTTTTTCTTTTCAGAGTACAATAACTTTGTGTGGTCTTCAGGAAAAGAAATTATATATTGCTAAAGGAAGAACGAATCCTGTAGCAAGACACTGAGAAAGCGCAATAATCATTCTGACAACATCCTCTCTTGGGCTTTGTATTTTGAATACTGTTTAAAATCAAGGCTTGCTAGGTGAGGATCAGATGAGCTCATTACTTTTGTTCATCCTGCCTTAGTTTTGGACAAGAAAATATTATACCTTGTACTTTTTTAGCGTGATTCTTCACTCAAGTGCAGGGTTGCTAATGGCCGTTAAAGTTTAGAATGCTGTAGAATTTCATAATAAATATAACCCTAAAGAAAGCAAGCTGAAAGGTTGCTCCAATAGCAAACACTTTTGATATGACTATGAATACAAGCCTTACTAAAGCAAAAGAATGTTTTAGAAAAGATGATTTATTTGTATACAAAAATGGGGAATAGAAGCAATGAAATTTATTATTAAATATTTTCTGAATTGCCAATGAAACTAAATGTAACATCACATACGATCCAGCTGTTACTTGACTTGTATACAAAACAAATTTCCCAGTCACTGGAGTTACATTTTGGAGGCCGGATCCTCAGCTGGGTAATTATCATAGCCACACTGATGCCTAGGGAATTATGTTAATTTACACAAACAAATTCCATATTAGCTTTAAAAAATAAATCTACTTCTAACTAGAAGTAAAAATAAAAAGTGCTGCAACCCATGGGGACCCAGGCCTTAAGTTTGAATAGAGCAAGGATTGTTTTATTCTCAGCCAGAAAATGTTAAACTGTTGTCTAAAAAATGAAGGTTTTAAAACCAAAACTGTTACGAATAGAGTGTTTGGAGAGGAGAGTATTTCTAAAATAATGCTTGGCTACAGAGAGCAAAGTTGGAGTACCCCTGTTCTAAGAAAGCAACACATACTAGCTTTTAATAACAATAATAATAGGAGAAATCTGTGATCATGTAGCATTTTACTGAGCTTGAGGTCATCTTCCTGCTCCTCTGAATATAACACACACTAGCTTTACGCAAACTATGCCCTATATGTCTAGCACTTAAATACCAAATAAGTCTGCTTCTATTTTATCGTAGTAGTACAACAAGATGACTTGATCTCCAGAGTTGATAAGCATCTACAATTTATTTGGGCATACTACCGAACATCAAGCCAGTTATCTTTATATAAAGGTGTGTTATTTTGTTAAAATTCTCCATTTTCAACACCAGGCAACAAGTCTATCTAATCTAACTTTTTTCTTCAACAAACATATAATTGTTTTTCCCTCAGGTTACTTTTAGGTCCTTTTACAATCCTTTTGTAAATATTCCATAGTATAGAGACAGGTTGGTTGTTTCCAGTTATTTTATTTATTTAGGGCCACTAAAATTATTGACTTCAAAGGAAATGGAAAGGTTAATTTTTTCAATAGCCTGAGTCTCACTTGCACTGAGGCACAGTTACACTGTCATAGAAGGATACAGAGGCCTTAATATAAACAGGAATCAGCCTTAATTCATTAGCAATTAAAACAACTAGTTAGTTAATTCTAGTCTCAGCTTGCCACAAAGTAATTGCTGTGAGCCTGATTCTCTGTTAAACTACATATATTAGTTGTTTACACCAAATCAATTTTGATATGAGGGCATTTTAGGCCCTCTTTACATAAATGTAAGTGACTACAGATGCCAAAAGGCAGTGCAGGATCAGGCTGTGTGCATTTGGCACCGATTCCCCTGTGATATTAGGCCCACGTTGTGTATCTCAGAAGATCTCTTAGTTGTTTAAGAGGACAGAATGGGGCAATGAATAAATTGGTGGCTGGGGAATAAACAGACCCAAAGTCTACCACTGGTTCACTGTGTGTTTCTGAGCAAGACATTTACGTTTTCTGTACCTCACCTTCTGTATCTCAAAAATAGAGATGATCGTTCTTCCTCGAATTCACAAAGACTGCTGAGACCCAATCTGACTGTATGATCTGCAGTCTGGACTCTTTTCTTTGTGTGCTACCTGTTGTAGAGTGTTTAGCACCATGGGATGTGGATACTGGTTTCTTCTGCCATACCAAAAAAAAAAATTAAAAATATGAAAACAGCTTTATAAGTACCAGGTATTGCTCTTACTATGAATCTACATTTCATTACACATTTCGTTACTTTCAGGTTTAAATCATTTGTCTTTTCTTCCTGAATACTCTGGAGCCAGTGAGCTTTTCATTCTGTATGAAAAAAATCGGGTGTGTTGGGGGGGAAGGGACTGGGAGAAGAGGGTAGTGGAGGGGAGGTATGCACAGAGAAATAAACAATCATCAGAACAGAGCCTTAATGATCTCTGCTGTCAATGTTGTACACGTAGTGTCACGTCTATTACACTGTGAATAGAGCTTTTAACCAGATTAAGCTCTGTAAGGAACTGGTACTGTCAATGCAACTAGAGGAGACGTTCACTGCATTTTAAAGTACTGTGCACATAGTTGTCTTATTTGTAATTCCTAAAAACGTAGATTAACGTGTACATTCAAACATTGTCTATCTTGATGATATATTAAACCACTAGTGTACCTTCTCACTACACACTTGCAGTTAATAGAAATGTCTGATAAATAGATGATTTGCTGAAATAACTCATTCTGTTTTCAGATGCTTTGCAGTACAGTATATAAGTAATGGCTTGAATAGGCTGTAGAACGGATTATAGTTCAGTGCATCTATATTCTTTTTTTCTCCCAAGGAAGGGCAAATATGACGCTTACTATTGATACCAGAATGAAATTTCCAGAAATTACAGAAATTAGAGAAATCTCATTTGGCAGCCAAATTAATAAGTAGAAATTCTTTATTAAGAAAACCCCACAACTTTTGCAAATTAAGGTTCGGTAAATCCCAGTTAGGAAAAGGAAAAGCTGTTGAAATAGTAAACAGTTTGTATTTGGATTCATAGGCCTGGCAAATGAATGGATATGAAGCATTGTTTTGGAATCCTAAAATGTTTAAATTTTCATTGCTTTTATTTTAAGTTTGATAAAGAAGAATAAAAACTTTCCTCTACTTACTTAAATATTTTACACATGAATTCTTCAGATATTTTGGCTTGCTTATAATTGCATCTGTCCTGTGTAAGAAGCAGAACCTAGCCGCACACCCTAGGAATCAACCAAAGAAAAAAATTTGAGGTAGCATACGTTCATACTATTCATTTATGCCTTCGGTATGGAATAGACTTGCCAATCTAACTTCAAGCTAGATGACTCAATTCCTGGTGACTGTCCTGTGCTCACAGAAAATAATACAGGCTTGACTGAGCACCCAAGTACACTGCAGTTGCTCTGTGTCCACAGCCAATTACTGGCACCCAAGCTGCCTCACTTAAAGCAAAGACAGGTGGATGCATCATGCTCACAGATACGTCAGTCTCAGTGTTTCAGCTCCCTTATAGAATACATGCTTCATTGCCCTCTTTTTACATAATTATTATCCAGGGAGAGCGCTTTTCCCCCAGCTGTGGACCCCAGCACATGACATCAGCTCCTCCAAGCCTCCACCCTTGCCTTCCGCCCAGAGCTGGCACAGCAATCTCAGCAGCCTTTATTCAGCCTTGGAGAGAAAGAAGGAGGGCTGAGGGTTTGTTTTCTACATGGGCATGGAACCATACCACAAACATGCTGGACTGTTTAAGAAATCTTTAAATATCAAAACACAACTGTCAATAGCAAACATTTGCATTGCTCATTTCTCAGTGTCCAAAGACAATCTTTTAAGTAAGTGAATGAAATTAAAAGAGGAATCTGTAAAATATATATCTCTCTAAAAAGCCTAATGGATAGGATTGCACAAAAAAATAAACAGATTCTAAAAAAAAAAGTCCAAGTATTTGTGTAATGATCCTTCGCTCTAGTACCTAACTGTATGCGGTAGCACCTACGATGCCTAGGTTTCTTAAGGATAAAGATGGTGTCATTGAATGTATTTAAAACTAGAAGAATTCAACCAAAAATTCATCTGCCTGATCCTCAGAGGAAAAAAATGACCATATCTCATGAATGCATGTATACTTATTTTGCTGCTCATTTCTAGTAGTAATTTTTTTGGGTTTAGTGCTATGTTGCATGAGGCTCCCCTCTGAAAACCGACTACCTACATATGCTGTCATTTTACTCAGCAATATTTCTTCCTCTGCGAAGCGAATACAGCTGTGGAAAAGCTGAATTTTACTTTGAGTATAGCAGAATTGTTTATCACGTTTCAATGAAAGTGCAAATCTGATGAAAGTAATGCGACTGAAGATGTGCCGGTTGAGCATAATATAAAGACTATGAAGTTGTACAGGTTCCTGAAGACAATTTGCCTTGCATAATAGTTAATTAGTAGGAGTGTGGCATACGTGCAAAGAAAACTAAGTTGGTTCTATGAACCCAAAAATATTTTGCTAAGCAGCACTTCTGGCGTGGAAGAGCCAGCTCTATAGGCACAGGACTCCATAGAGAAATCATTTTTCTTCATAGAGTTGCTGCTCCCACAAGCAACCAGTGGAACAGCAAACACACAGCTAAAATGCTTCCAGGAAAAGAACTTGATAGCACAAATCCTCCAAAACATACACACTGTGGGCTTTTTACTTCGGGGGAGACAGGGAACAGTTGTTCGGCAGCCAACACCACCATAGCACTTGCATGGCATCTCCTCCCGTGACTGCCCCTCGCCCACAGAGGTCAGACAGGAACGGGGAGTAGCAGGCTCTTTATATAGGGGTAGGTGAATCTTCATTTAAACTCAAATTGAGGAATCCAAAATCCCAATCCCAAGCTGCTAGAATGGATCACCATCTTCGAAAGTATTTCATTCGCTCATTTCTCAGAGAAAGTCACGTTTTAGGCTAGCTACTCAGGGATGGGCACTCAGCGTGTAATCTGCTGAGAGACTACTACTCTGGGGGAGCCGTGCTGTAAACCAGCTGACACCAACCTTCAGCAGCCTCCCAGGCTACAAGGGCAGCCCAAACTAAGAATAACCCTGATTACCTTCACAGGCTGCTAAAGGCCCACCTTGCAGCTAAAGAGCTTCTAAAGAAATTTAAGAGTGGAAGTAACAAAAAGAAAATGTATGCATTTTGAATAAAATTAATGATTAGGTAAACAAGCTGAAGTTTCAGCTATAGTTCAATTACTGTGATTCCTCATTGCTGCGGCTTCAAATCTGCTTGTGTGCAAACTGATTTTTCCTGCTCCATGAAAATTGTGGAGGGACAGACTGAGCCTCCTGTAGCAATAAACTCAGTCACCAGGGAAATGAATGCACAAGATGGAAAGGAAGACACAGATCATTTCTTCCATCCCTGCACAGCCCCAGGGGAGCAGTGAGACTAACCACTGCCAGAGCCCTTAAGATCCTACAGGAATTTCCATCACTGTTATGGGACTTACAGGATGAAGGAAAGTGCCAAAGACCCAGAGTCGGCACAGAGATCATAGAATCATAGAATGGTTTGGGTTGGAAGGGACCTTTAAAGGTTATCTAGTCCAAGCCCCCTGCAATGAGCAGAGACAGAGGGTTGCTCAGAGCCCCGTCCAACCTGACCTTGAATGTTTCCAGGGATGGGGCATCCACCACCTCTCTGGGCAACCTGTGCCAGTGTTTCACCACCCTCATTGTAAAAAATTTCTTCCATATATCTAGTCTAAATCTACCCTCTTTTAGTTTAAAACCATTCCCCCTTGTCCTGTCGCAACAGGCCCTGCTAAAAAGTTTGTCCCCATCTTTCCTATAAGCCCCCTTTAAGTCGTGAAAGGCTGCAATAAGGTCTCCCCGAAGCCTTCTCTTCTCCAGGCTGAACAGAGATGCAGACTATTGACTCTCCAACTCCAGCAGCTCCCTAAGGATCGGGAGGGCTAATCCCTAATTCTGTGGGACAGCTGCCCGAGAGGAACTATAAGTATGCCGGCACTACATCTACGTTGCAGGCTTCTTCCCCTTTCACCTTCTCCCCTGCGTGGTTTCTTTGCAGGAAGGGACTGCCAGAAGCCGTATTTGGCACCAAGGTCTGACAGTGAGCAGGGCGACAGTTTAAAATGTTAGTGGTAGTTGCTAAGTATTAAGGTACTAACACTGAGGGGAGGAATTGTGGAAAATATTTCAGTCATAATCTTAGTAATAAAAACCTTGCAGGGCTGGCACTGCTCTGCAGCACTTTCGAGAATTGTCCGTTTTGGTTAAGTTTTCAATGCCAAGCAAATAGTTTAGCTGTTTAGTCATAATTTATATTACTTTGCTATTTTAAAATAATTACTGCTTATTATTCAGGGGAAAAGGCCTCCTCTGTGCAGATCATTTTTCTCATTTCCCTGACATATAGCTGGTGTTACATGCATTAAAAGAGCAAGCTATGCCAGGACATAAGTTTTGAAGACTTAAGTCTCAATTCCGGTCAGTCAGACCATTGAAATTCACAGTAACACTGTTCATTTTATTGGGATTTTTCTCTGCCCAGTTCTCTGTGGAAAACAGAGTCTGATTCTCAGAGAAACTTTTAAAGCAAAAGAGAGAAAAAGCTTACTGAGCACTGAAAAAGAGCTGCATATGTGAACAAGTGTCAGAAAAGCAGAACATGAAATTGTAATTTTTCATGTTGTATCCTCTTTCACTCTACCATGCTTCGCAGACCAACTATAACTCCCTGAGTATACAGAGTGAATGGAACAGTAAATTTCCAGCTGTTCGAAAAAGGCTAGGAGAGGAAAAATTAGATCGGATGTAATTCCCCCCCGTGGTTCTCTGCAACTCTGTGCCTGGGCATGGAACAATGGCCACACTTTGCCCAACGCAAGCCACGTGCTTCTCCACGTCCCAGGAGGAATTCGGCCTCAGCAAAAACCCTCCTGCAGGTTCTGCCTGCAAACAGTCGCTCTGCACCACCCCACGTCATCCTCAGTGTAACTCAGGGCAAAAAGTGCAAAGTTTTCCAGCAAGGAAACTGCGAGGGAATAGCACTGTTGTCTAAAAATACATCAGAGAAGAATAAACATCAGGGAGAGAGAAGTTATTTAAGCTAAAGGACAATGTTGGCGTAAGAACAAACAGGTCATCCTGAGATGCACAGGATAGGCGGTTCTGGCGATGCTAAGATACCAAAATCTTAAACAACTTTAAGCGAAAGCAACAGTAATCTTTACTCCCCCACACAGGCAATTTCTCCAGAACATTATTGTTATTAACTGAAAGGGTGACATGAAACCCAGATAGTAAGCACCAGAAATAAAAGTGTTTGTTTTTTTGTTGAAATAGAAACAAATATAGAAGCTATTTCATGTGAAAAGTTTGGTCACTGATGGTCCTTCTTTTTGCAGCTACAGGTAGGTGTCCGTGTCCTTGCCCTTTTAAAAGGATTGTCTTCAGAGACTCTCATGGCATGGTTTGTGCATAGGGTCATCGTGACTGTCCACGGCAGTGATAAACAAGGCTTTCCCACTGAAGGAAAAAACGTAAGTTTTAGTATCCCTACTGAATATATCTAGTTCGATTGAAGAGGAGTCTACAACTGACTAATCAACCATCAAATGCTTTTTTTCCATCATGGACTAAGTGAAGATTAGAAGAAACTATGTATGTCTTATTTGTACCATGTGTTTCAGGACATTAGAATAGAACATAGCAGGGCATACTTCTCTCTGACGCAACTCATTCAAAGCCAACAGATTTGTGCCTGGAATCAATTCACTCCGAGACATGTAGGTATTAATTTCACTGATCATCCAAATCTTAATGAGCTGTTGCTTGCAAATCAGTTTGAACCCATGGACAGCTCTGGTATTAAGTGTCATTCACTTTGTCTTTTATAATCCATGCAAAGGATATAAAACTGTAGGCCAATGTAGTACCATATACTAATCAATAATTAATATCTTCATTACCATCAGAATTTAGTAATAGTCCATTTGCAACAGAATTAAAGCAAACAAAATAAGATCATGTAACACTGTGTACTTTCAAAGCACCCTGAAGTGGTACTAAAATACCGCAAAACCTTGAGGCTCATAGACGTCTTCCCAGAAAATTAGTGCACAGATCTTCAGAAAAAAATTACAGTCATTATGTAAGCCATGCAAAATGACATGCACGTTATTTTTAATATCAGTAAAAAGTACCGTGTCCCAGGCTACTGGGTACCTAAGGATACTTAGAACACACAAGACCATGGAAGCTACTCAGATACTGCTGCATCCTTGTGTACTCTTACATTTTTGTGGCAACGTTTGGTAGGTTTGCATGAAAAATGCAAATATAGAGAAATCCATCATTTCAAAACAGTATTTTAAAACACAGCCCCACTTCATTTAGCTTAAATGCTGGCTAAGCAAAATTTGCAATTATAACATTCTAATGATTTGCACTGTGATTTTGTACTCTAAGCTTTGCATCGAAGTGAACTGATATTAAGTTCTCTATAGTTAATTTATTTTCTGGCTGAATGATGTCTACATTATTTCTCAAAAGCAGTTTAAAAACATCACTGAATTGTGGCATTAATAGCAAGCATATATTAAAAAAAATCAATAGACACAATAGAAATTGAAAAGAACAAAAAATCTCAAATAATTGGAAATAATCACTTTTTAAAACGGTTTGGGGGAAAAAGGATAAATCAGTTCACGGAGCAGTGGCTCCCCGAAATGACTGCCTCCATATCACAGTCTACAGAATATTTGCCTGTATCTCAGCTTCTCTGGTACTTACATACCTGTAACGTAATATGCAGACTGTGGAGGCGGAGTGACTGGTGCACAAATATGCAATACACACATTTTACTGACCCTGCTGGAGGCCTCGTAACTTCAGCACTGTTGTAGAATATATATGCAATGGACAGCAGGTAATACAATTTGATCTATATTGCATAATTATATACTATACATACAACTGTATAAGTGCATGTGTTATATGTGCAATGAATACTGTATACTTAAATATTTATAGTATAGAATACACAATATCTGATAACGGCAAAGAAAAAAATTGTAGACTAATTGAAGCATTCAGAAGCTGGAAACTTTGTCAAAATAGGTAATTATTCAGTACCTCCTTTTTACTTGTCAGTTAAGAGAAGGCCTGAATACGGCTGTCTTAATTTATTAGGCTAATAAGGCTGCAGGCCATATTTAGTCAGCATTATCAACACTTGCATAGCGTAGATTTGTGAGTATTTTATTACACCTTTCCTAGCACTTCAGGGTCCCAATGTTCTATAACATGAATTTATCTCCAAATCATGTCCCTCGCCCAACGCCCCAGGAAAGGCGACGGGAGCACTGTCATCCCCCGCGGCGGCTGGCGCGGCCGTCCACGCAGGGGACGTGCCGCAGGCCAGGCTGAACGGAGGGCATCAACGCTCAGGTTTCCTAATCTGTAAGAACAGCTCGCTGAGATTTTCTTCAAGACACATTTTAGATGAAAGCTGAACTTTTTAATAGAAAAGTGAAATGCTGTTTTCTATAAATAAAACCTGAAAGTTTCCAAATCCTAAAAGTTACCTAAACCCAAACACTTCTTACTAAATAGAAAGCTTGTGAGGTGAAAACAGTTTGGCAGGAAGAGTCACCGCTTAGCCGGACATCTGGGCGTAGGGAAGTGACCCGGCTTCGCGAAATACGGGTTTGTGCCGGTAACCGTGCGGTGCTCTCCCCCTAAGCGCGCCCACCGGCCAGGCGTGCAGGAGGCCGGCGCAGCGCCACCCGCGGCCTCGGAGGGACGGGACGGGGG
>NW_009185837.1:0-7769 GCF_000690835.1 Fulmarus glacialis
TTTATTTTATTTTATTTATTTTATTTTAAAAATACTTGTCTAGTCAAACATCCTCATAGTGGAGCAACAAACCAAATAAAGTTTTCTGTGAGAACATGCACTAGTAACAGATTTGTTACTACCATCTTCTTCAGGCCCTTTCAGGCTGAAAATTATTTATCCAAGTGCTTTCTTAAGTCAACCACCAACTGGGCTGGCTAACATTTGGCAGATTTGTATCAAACAAACAGGCCAAACCTGCATAGAGCTAAGCTACGTACATTTTGAAACACCCAGCACCACTCAGAACTGAACTTAATTTTTAAGACCTGAAATTCCTACAAATAATTTAGCGTGTTATTTCAAGAGATATGGTACCTATCATAGAACTGATCTCTCATACAGAAATGGCATAGGTGTCATTAGAAGTGGCTCTCCAAGGTGTTAGATCTGCCTTCCATAATTCTTGACATTGCAGATGAATGAAACAGCAGGTAGTAAAAATACGGCGCTAATAAGGTATGGATTTAAATCTTCTGTTCCATCGCCTATGTTTCGTGTTTCTGTCCCTTAGTTTTAAAAAGGCAGCATTAGTAGCAGACTGGTGCCACACTGGGTTACCTTCCTGAGTTGTTTAGTGAACTTGATCTTTTCAGAATGAGGGGGAAACTGTCCACTTCTAAGTGTGCATGGACCTGTTTTTCAGAAATGTTGAGCACCCACAGCTCCTGCTGACATCAGGGAAAGTTACAGTTGCCCAACACAATAAAAATGAAAAACAGCCCCTGTACACCTGTAAATAGTTAAATATTGGAATAGAGGAGGTTTTTTTTAGTTTATACGCAAGTACTGGCAAGTATTGCTTGCTTGAAGTATTAGCCACATTGGTCCTTAGGATAAGATTCTTGGAAAAAGGATGGTTTCAATTTTGGTTGTGAGGTTTCTACTTCTCTTTCGATACCATTTTGCAGACTACTATTGCAGTATGAACCTGATAGGAAATGGTAAATTTTCTTTTAAAAAAAGAATTCTTTCTCCTTGCTTGAACACTGTAATGCTAAGAATACTATGACTATTGAGGGAGAGAGAGAGCCCCATTACCACAATCTTTGAAAGCTTTCTCTGAATATATTGAGAATTCCACTAATGCCCTATCTATCACAGAGGGATGAGAAAATGCAATCTGATGTTAATAAGCATGAATCATCACATTGGCATAGAAGTGTCTGTGTTTCCTATATGAAACGCTGAAGTTTTAGTATAATTTTGATTGCAAACATTCTTCATTAATACAATTTTCCAACATATTTCTTCAGCTCCCCAAAAAACTGGACAGCTGAAACAACATTAGATGTTGGACCATTCGTAGCTCTGCTGTCAAAAGGGGAATTAAACATCCTTGCGGAAAAGGTATGTTTTTATTATAATTTTTAAATTTGTAAAAGATAATGTTAGAGTTTGGATTTGTGAATGTCATAATGCAGTCTAAATTATGTAACCTGAATGCTGCACTAGGTAAATAATTCTCTTGGCAAGGAACCACGTGTTAATGTTTCACACATTCTTGACTCCATCAAAGTTTCTGAGATTTCTTCTTGAAAGTAATGGTAGTATAAACAATTATTTGCACATATACAATGATAATTGTACGTTGTCATGTAGAAAAAAAATTACGCGTTTATAGTGATGCAGACTCAAACATTTTTAGTATTTTACATCTTGCAGTGTTGTTTCCTCCATTCCCCTGCCTTCTAACCGTAAAAGTTATGTTTCTTATCCTATTAATAATGGGATCATACTGATCAAATTAGCATTTATTCATGTGGCCCTTTGCCCTAGGGCCAGTGTAGCGCACACAACAATAACTGATAGCCTCAGCATTGCACTTTGTAGTTTCTCTGCCCTTTTTAGTTCTTTATAATCTTATAATTTTTACGTATAAGAGTAAACTATACTGGAATGAGGAATTCGTTCCTCAGCAGAAATATGTGAGCACAGTCAACAACTTTTCCTCAGGAGGTAATGCTTATAATTGACCAAATAGAATAGGACTCTTCAACTGAAAGGAAGGTGTCTAGCAGGGTGGAAGAGAGAGGTCAAAAAAGCCCAAAAAAGGTGAACAGGTTAAAGTTATTTCTCATAATTTAATCGGGTCCCTATCGTCAATTCTTACACTTATCTGGCAAATTTAAGACAAACGAAATGAAGTACTTCCCGTACTGCACATACTAAAATGGTGGAACTCATTAATACTGGAGGGTCTGGACAACAGACTCCAATCAGGCAGTGCTCAGGTGTTGCCAGAAGCTGAGAGGGATAATCACTCAGAATTTGCTTTGTTTCTCATTTTTCCCCCCTCAAACATATGCTGTTGACCTTTCAGTAGCAGCCAATTTATTCTCTTCTGAAACATCTGCACAAATAGGAAGGAGGCTGAGCTGTTACTAACCCCTGCTTTGCTGAGGTCTGCACAAATCTTTCTCTGCAAATTGATTTGTTTCAAAAGGGAGAAAGAAGTCTTACTTATTCTTTCTTTCCCTTTGAAGTTCCCCGATATCATTTTACAAATAGCAAAGACAATTGGACCAGTTTCTTCAGCTGAAGAGCTTCTGTCAACTGTGTTTGAATCTGTCTCCAATGCCACTGTCAACACTGAATCATCTCTCACCAGACCTGGTCAGTATTTCACCTGGTATCTGTGCAAAGTGCCAGATTTACACTGGTGCCACTTCGGGCTCTGACGGTGCAGTTCAAACAGACTTTTTGTTTCACCTTGTCATCAAATGCATTCTGAGAAGCTGGACAATAAAAAGTAAAGCATTGAGTAACTTAAAGAGGTTCAGCCTTTTAGCAAAAACAGTGAGAGTCTTCGTTCTGTTGCCCGTAGTTGTCTCATGCATTGACCAATTGCTGAAACACCTAATTTTGTTACAGGATTGTATGGTTAAGCATCTCCTGGAATGTTCCTGAGTGCACAAAGGAAAAAGATGAATGATTAGGCCGCACCTCGAATCCTGTGTTCAGTTTTGGGCCCCTCACTACAGGAAGGACATTGAGGTGCTGGAGCATGTCCAGAGAAGGGCAACGAAGCTGGAGAAGGGCCTGGAGAACAAGTCTTATGAGGAGCAGCTGAGGGAACTGGGGTTGTTTAGCCTGGAGAAGAGGAGGCTGAGGGGAGACCTCATCACGCTCTACAACTACCTGAAAGGAGGTTGTAGCGAGGTGGGGGTTGGTCTCTTCGCCGAAGTAACCAGCGATAGGCCTAGAGGAAATGGCCTCAAGTTGCACCAAGGGAGGTTTAGATTGGACGTTAGGAAAAATTTCTTTACTGAAAGAGTGGTCAGGCCTTGGAACAGGCTGCCCAGGGAAGTGGTGGAGTCACCATCCCTGGAGGTATTTAAAAGATATGTAGATGAGGCGCTTAGGGACCTGGTTTAGTGGGCATGGTGGTGTTGGGTTGACGGTTGGACTTGATGATCTTAGAGGTCTTTTCCAACCTTATTCTATGATTCTATGATTCTATGATTTGAATTAGAGGTTTTTGTTTATTTTTACTTTTTTGTTTATTTTTACTTTTCTTTGTCATCTAAGTGAAAATCCTTGAATTAAAAAGCTGTGAAAGTGACAAGTTACTGTTTTGCCAAAAGATTGCACATAGTTAATCCTTTGCCAGACATGAACATATGTTGACTCGGCTGTTCTTTAATCTGACATTGGTGGCATGGTGTTTTGTCTGTCCAAATGGACAAAGTTTGTTATAATCTAAAAGGTATTTTAACTAGCAACCAAACTAATCTATTAGAATCTCTGGTGACAAATCATTTTCTTTGTATAAGGTACATTCTTTGACTATATTCTATTATTATAATAACTGTATCCTTTCTCTTACTTGAAATTCACCCAGGCAGAATTTTTAAGCTATCCCATCCTGTGCCATGGAAAACAACCCTGGGGGGGGGGGCTTTTGAAAGCACTACTGGGAATTCAGACCCCAACAATTTCAAGGAGTTTGGTCTGCCTTTATGTCTTTGAAAATCTCCTCATTGGTTCTCTGTCTAACAAAATACAGGTCCAAGATCTCTTCCCTGAGGCACCATGGAAATCCATCTGCTTGTATAACAGCAACTCTGAATGATCACTGTATGTCTCCGGGAATGAATTTGCTCCTGATAATGCTGTATTCATATACAGAGAGAGACAGAGGGTGTTCTACAGAGCTGTATTTTTGCATAGCCTGGAAAAAAACATGACCTCTGTTGATCAGAGGAGTCATTACACAATTATCATGCTCTAAAAAAGCAAAATCGAGCTGGTGGAATAGCAGAGTATAGTCCATCTGTATGCATGAAATTCACTATTCCTTGAACAAGTAAATCATCAGATCATAAATCATATTTCTTTAGACAGGGGCCACAGGACTAAAGATTCAGCATCAGGTATTTCGGTATGCTTGTGTCCTTATGTGTGCGTTTTTAGGCCTCTGGATCACAACAACGTGAATCCCAAAGACTTTTCTAATCAGACTAACTCATGTCCAGTGCAGTTGCAGAGCTGTCTCATCTGCATTGCAAGTCCAATATAAACCTGCCAGTGAAGCTAATGATCTTTGTCAAAGGATAACTTGTCTCCAAGGCTATGGAGGCTTTTCATTCTTCACTTGGGGTGCATGAGCTCAGCTCGGGGGGGCAGTCTGGGACATGAAAAATTGAAGGATTGTTTGTGCTAGTCTTAAGAAATATTTCTGCAGTCCAAGTGTGGTATTGAAGTTCTGTTACCAAACATAATCTTATCAACTCCACACAGCTCACATGGTGGTTTCAGTAAGGAATGACGTTTTATGGCTGATTTGTAAATCACTAGAAAATTGGATATTATGAAAATGGCTCCAGAATAACACTGATGCTCTTCATGCTACCAACCTGCTATTTTACATTTCCCACAGTCCAGTTGTGAGCTAATATTAATAACAGTAACAATTACCAGTGACAGAGTTCTTACATCTGTGTCTACATCAAGATAAAAACAAAGATGGTGCTTAAAGCAAGATGGAACATATGAGGCAAAACTCAGGAATCGTGTGTCTGAAATACTACCAGAAAGCAGTGGCAGTATTGGAAAAAGAATTCAAGTTGCTTACCTCAAGCACTGAGATGTTATAATATATTATATGTGTAATATGTTAACCAAACTAAATGTGATTATATAGCAAAAGGAAGAGTGAAGTAGCATCAGATACAGGAAGAAAGCCAAGAGTCTAATTAGTATTTCCCTCTGTTATCACGCCAATGTATCTGGTGTGTTACAAATAATAAAATCAATGTTTTTTCCAAGAACACAAAATATTAGGTTTTCATGACTTGGGGAAGGGAACTGCATTGTGTCTGGATGGGTAGTATTTACATGATAAAAGCTGACCTTTTGCAGCAGAGGAAAGTGAAACAATGCAGCTTCACAAGAGGGCGGTGTGAAGGGAGAGCAGGACATCAGCTGGTACAGTGGAAGCTGAACAACATTTTCGTTTGCTCAACAGATTCAATCTTTTCAGTGTTCTACCCACTACTGCAGCTTCCTTTGATGCAAATAAATCCCTCCTCTGCCTCCTTTCAAAGTACAAATCTACTTTGTACATCCTCGCTTTAATTTGTTTATCTGGGGGAGCTTAGCTCAGGCACAGCATCTGTGAAATTCTTGCTTTTTACTGGTAATGACCGTATCTGAAGACATGTAGGGATTATTTGGTTTAGATAATTATTTAATAAGGTTTTCCTAAATTAGTGATAGGAGAGAGAGCAGTAAGCAACCACATTAGGATTCTAATTTCTGCTTTCCATCAATATTAGAGCTAGATTATGCCAACAAAGATCAGGATTTGTTAAAACACACAATGGAAACTGTCTCCTTTGATCATGCATAGGGCCAGAACCTGACTGTAAATAAGATTTTTAAATGGAGTTTGTCTGTCCAAACAGTTCTGTGGTAAGTGAACAGTCCTCTCTAAATCCTGACATTTTAACAACATGCTTGACATAAAGAACAAGCACCGTGCTTGTCTGACACATCCAGCTTCTGTCTTCACCTTGTTTAAATGTCAGGCAAGTCTTATAAGACATACATCTTTGTCAGGGTATTTCAGAGTAAAAGGACCTCTCATGTCTGTTACTTTCCTGTTGAGCTGGATTCACATATGTGCTGTTTGAACATGGAGAAGTTTATTCAGCTGCAACACTTTTTTGTGAACAATGACATAGCTATATGGAGACTTCCACCGAGGTCATCTCAAGGATTTGCATTTCATTCTTACTCAAGCAAGGCTCCCAGCAAATGATGGTTTTACCTCAGAATAAGCCTTTGCCTGGGTTTTCATGCCTTTAGGGAATTAGACTTGAAAGAAACTTGGAAGATATTGGTTATTCTTATTGCACACATCCAGATTTTAGTTTTATTGTGGCATCCTATATTGTAACTGTTCTGAAATATATGTCTGCTCCTGTTTTCTTTTCCAGCATGCACTGCCTTTGGAGGACAAAGAATATAACATTTCTTGCAAGTTAGGCAAATTCTAGTGTTATATCCAGGATGTTAACAATGTAAATATTTAAAGAAATTATTTCATTGCAAGATAATTAATTTATCAATATCACATCAGCTGCAGTTAATTCATAGTCTGTCACCCTCTTAAATCTCTATATTGCTTTGATTTCTTTTTTTCAGTATCCTTGAAGAAAACTCTTGCTATTTGACTTCTTTTCCAGATTGCCTGGGAACCAGAGCTCCTTCTTCAGATGAAATTATTAAATTAGCAGAAGCAAATGTCTTCTGGTCAGTTCAGGACCTGAAATGCATGGATGCAGGGACTTTTGACAAAAATATGGAACTTCTTGGGACTGTCTCAGGTTTTAACAGCTCCCAGCTTATTGCCTTGAAGGAAAGAGCCAAGCAGGTAACTATCCTGTCTGTGAAGGAAAATTAAATCCATAATTTGATTTGTTGTTATTGAACTATGCAGTTCTAAAATAACTGTGCTATGGCAATGTCACTACTGCTGCAAGAATATCTATTGTTTATTGGAAAAATAATGTGAGATGGTGATAGAAGACTACTGCCCTTGCTTTAGAGTCAACAGGCAAGTAGTTCTGAGCTATTGGCAGCTGAAAAACTTAAGTGCTTTTACTTTTGAATTGCTTTTCAGTTGCTTGCTTCTCACTTTTCTTTCATAAATGAAAAATCAGCAAGCAGTACTATAGGCACACTGAGAATTAAGCTCAGAGTGTTAAACTGTCTGCATCAATGTTAAATATAGGTTACAGCGGTGTAAAACCAGACTGACTGAAAGCGACTGTTATTAGCTGAATAAAGCTCGTTCTCCTACCTTCTTGTCGCAGGCAGGGACAAACCCATCAGTGGGAAATTTTAGGGAGGAAAAAAAAAAACCATGCATTTAGTCTGTCTTTGTAGGATGTTACTGGTGAGTGCAAGTTATGGAGACACAGCAGAGAGAAGACCTCTATCTTTGCCAGGCTGTAGATTCATGGAGAGGATCAGGGCTGTAGTCTCAGCTCTCGTCACCACTCCTGCAGCACCGCTGGCACCTCTTTCTTGCAGAGTGCAGCAATGCAGGTCCTCTTGAGCTCCTTCAGAGAGGTCTCTGCCCTGGGCTCAGCCCGTACTGATGCCCATGCTGCAGCAGCAGTGCGGGAGGCCGGGATGAAAACTTCTCGCCGTCTGGCACCGCAGCGCGGGATCTGTGCCAGGATACTCAGGGCAGAGTGCTTTTCTGGGTGCAGTTCAGC